>NC_080174.1:69030209-69232852 GCF_950295315.1 Erinaceus europaeus | reverse complement strand
ACCTCAGCTGACTGCCAACTCTGTTTCCAGGAGTCTGGAACAGAGAAGTTCAGTGTAGGTGTAGGGGACCAGATTGGGTGACGAGATGTCAAGCGTTGGACAGGGTGGGCGAAGATATCCGCGTATATTGGCAGGTCCGGTCGAGCGAAGACGTGGGAAATGAACTTAGATGATGCCGCATCCCGACGAATATCTGGCGGGGCGATGTTGCTAAGAACTGGCAGCCATGGAACCGGGGTGGAACGCATGGTTCCAGAAATTATCCTCATGGAGGAATATAATTTGGAATCGACCAAGTGGACATGGGGGCTACGGAACCATACTGGGGCACAGTATTCTGCAGTGGAATAGCATAATGCCAGAGAGGATGATTCTCTGAAGATTCCTACAGGCGCTTCCGCCAAGCCATCTTCAAAGCAGCTTCCCAAGCCATTCCTCGTGGGAGACGTGCTAACTATATGCCTTGTCTTGATGCTGAATGCAAGCAACTACTAAAGCAGTATGATGAGTCGGGCGACCCAGATGTGGCTGACCATCTCATTGCCTCCCTGGATGCAGCACGCCAAGCCTGCTGGCAACAACTCACGGAAAGTCTGAACTTCACCCACTCAAGTAGGAAGGCCTGGAAGCTTCTTCATAGACTGGGTGCCGGTAGCCAACCCCCTCCCGTCTCCCATCCTCCCCTATCTCCAAACTCAGTGGCCAGTCACCTAACTCAAATTGGATGTGCTAAGATCGACCCAGTCTGGAAAAGAGAAATTTCCCATGAGTGGTCATCCCACTTCCGGTTATCTTGTCCATCTCCAAAACTCTCTCCCTTTACACTGTCTGAACTGGAAGACGCTTTGAGGAGGGTTAAACCGGGAACAGCTGCTGGCTATGAAAACATCACCCCAGAACTCATTCTTAACTTGGGTCCCGCGGCAAAGAAGTGGCTCGCTTCATTCCTGTTATAACATCATTGCAAGACTGGCCAGCTCCTCATGGGGCACGAGCGCTTCCACACTACGATCATTGGAGCCTCAGGCATGAGAATTTGTTTGCATAACCATTATGCTATCTCCCCCCCCCCCCCAGAATCTAGTGTTAATAATGGCTAGGAAGCATGAGTCTTCACAGAACTGATCTTGATTTACAAAGTTTCTGAGTTTTTCTAAAACAGAAATAGCTAACAAAACTGACTGCCCTGTATAGCCAACAGAATCTGAGAAGGAATAAAAAGTGAGACAAGCAAAAATAAAACATGAACTCCAGAAAACAAAAACTCTGAAAAAAATCCAAGAAATGATAAAAGGATGGGCTTCTGCTAGAGGGAAAAGAAATGAAAGAGATCTGGATTACACATATTTATATTCCCTGCTCAATGAGGAAGATGAGACTCTAGAGTACATAGTCTATGCACATTCTTCTTTTCATATTTTATTTACTAATGAGAGACTTAGGAAGAGAGAGAGAGAGAAAGAGAGGTAGACAGACAGACAGACAGACAGACAATATCAGAGCATCACTCTGGCACATGCACTGCCAGGGATCAAACTTAGGACACTTTATGTTTGAGAATCCAACACCTTATCCACTGTACCACCTCCAAACCACCTAGGAACATTCTTACAGCTTAGCAGCTTGTGAGATTATTCTGGCTATAGCAACCAACCTGTCCACTAAGGCCCATTCCTCTCCCTGCTATCAGTTTTGCATCTTTACTGGCACCAATCTCATTTCTCACTTTTGATTTCCATAATGTGCAACCAAGGAGCTCTGAACTGACCTCATTTCTTCAACAGACTTCCCATAGCCACCAACAGGGCTTAATGCACCCAGTGGCGCCCAATCTTCAGTTCTCTACTTTTACAGAACTAATGCCATCTTGCTACAGTTCATTTCTGAACCCTTTTCATAGTTAACAGGCTTAGGTGTCTGATTCTATCTTCTGTGGCAGTGATGGGTTATGATAGAAAAGCATAAACTTTGGTAACTAAAACATCATCAATTCAAATTTGTTTGACTTGAGACTACTTAATAACTACATGTTTCTGGGAGTTGGGCGGCAGCGCAGCAGGTTAAGTGCATGTGGCACAAAGTGCAAGGATAGGTGTAAGGATCCTGGTTTGAGCCCCCGGCTCCCCAACTGCAGGAGCCGTCGCTTCACAAGCAATGAAGCAGGTCTGTCTTTCTCTCCCGCTCTCTTTCCCTCCTCTCTCCATTTCTCTCTGCCTTATTTGGCAATAACAACATTAATAACCACAACAATGATAAAAAACAACAAGGGCAACAAAAAAGGAAAATAAATAAAATATAAAAAATAGGTATATATTTCTTTTCCTCTCTCTCTATAAAAACATAAATAATAATAATATAAAAGAAATCAGGTAAAGTGAGGAGTTAGAGACAATGAACAGAAATAGTTCCAGAGCACTGCCCAGCTCATATGGTGGCATGTGGGATTGATCTGGGACTTGAGAGCCTCAGGCATGAAAGGCTTTCCCATAACAATCATGCTATTTCCCCCACCTCTAGTCTTATGTTTCTAAGCCTCAGTTATGAGTAAAGGAGACATCATAGTGGTTACGCAAAGACTTGCAAGCCTGAGGCTGTCAAGTTCCAGGTTCAATCCCCACACCAACACCACCGAGAGCCAGAACTGAGCAGTGCCCAGGTAAAAAACAAACCAACCCATCTCAGTTGTTTTCACTTGTAAAATGGGAACTAATAATATTATAAAAAGGTTAAGGAAAGTAAGCAGAAAACGGTGTTAAAGCACATATGATGCCCATGACAGTAACACAGTGAGTGGCACACAGCAGGTACTGAGAGTTGCTAGCCAGGGGCCAGCATAGGCCACATGGTATAGCATACACTTTGCCAATGGTAAGGACCCAGGTTCAAGTTCTTGGCCACCGCCCGGGAGCACCATACAAATGGGAAGTTTTATAAGCACTGCAGTGGCACTGTGGAATCTCTCCTGTGCTTGACTTTCTCTTTAGCCCCCTTTGTCTCTCACCATCTATCTGGGGAATAAAATTAAAAAAAAAAAATTAAGGAGAGTACAAAGGGAATGGTGAAAGGCACAAAGCTCAATTCACACGTACGCGCGCGCACACACACGCACACACACACAAAAGGAGTTACAAGTCATCTCACCCTCTCCACTCCACTGTCACTGCTGTAAAACAGAGTTCTCATTCTGTATCTATAAGAGCCGTCAACTTTGCCTGTTGCTCCAACTGCCTGTTGTGGAAATGACTTTCAGTGACCTGGTGCTAAGGAAGTGAAAAGGAGTCAAGTATGCGAGCAGCTTATCTGTGGCGAGGGTTAGTATTCACAGCACTCCGACAGGAGGACTATAAATATGTTCTCACTTTATATATTTTTAAAGATCACTTATTTATTATTGAGGGGGGATGAAGAGAGAGAGAACCAAAGGGTGCTGAATAGTGGCGTACCTGGTTAAGTGCACACTTTTGAGTGAATAAGGACCCAGGTCCAAGTCCCTGGTTCCCATATGCAGGGGGAAAGCTTCCCGACTGGTAAAGCAGTGCTGCAGGTGTCTCTCAGTCTCTCTCCCTATCACTCCACCTTCCCTCTCAATTTCTCTCTGTCTCTATCTACAATAAATAAATAGAAGAGAGAGAGAACCAAAGCATCACTTCGACACATACAATGCTGGGGATTGAACTCTGGATGTCATGCTTGAGAGTCCAACGTTTTATCTACTGAGTCTTGTCTTGGGCTATAAATATTTTGAGTTGTCAGAAAAGTCATGACATAGTTTTTGTTTTTCTATGCAAAAATGCATCATGACTTTTTTGCCAACCCAGTATGTTCTCCTTTTAAAATATGGTTATAAATGGTTGTTCACATTCATAGGAATACAAAACTTCAAGCTAAGGTTACGAGAACTGCTATAAGTTGTTTGGAAAATGAACCAGTTCATAATTTTGTTTTAAGGAAACCACAGAGTTTTTTTGTTTCTTTGTTTGTTTGCTTTTTACCAGAGCACTTGTCTCAAGTGGCTTCCCCCAGGGCTCTGTTCTGGCTCCTATGCTATTTAATATTTACATCAATGACCTCCCAGAAACTTCCTCAAGGAAGTTTATCTACGCCGATGACATCTGCTGTGCAACTCAGGCATCCAAGTTCGACATCCTCGAGGAAACACTCACGAAAGACATGTCTCTGATATCTGATTACTGTAAAAAATGGCGACTAATCCCTAGCACTGCACAAACGGTATCATCTGTTTTCCATCTACACCATGCCTCGGCCTCGCGTGAGCTTAATGTGCAGCTTGGCGATACGAGAATCTGGCATGAAGCCCAGCCAGTCTATCTTGGCGTTACTCTCGATCGCACCCTGTCATTTCACGAACATCTCATAAAAACTGCAACAAAGGTGGGCGTGAGGAATAACATCATTGCAAGACTGGCCAGCTCCTCATGGGGCGCGAGCGCTTCCACACTGCGATCATCATCTCTGGCATTATGCTATTCCACTGCAGAATACTGTGCCCCAGTATGGTTCCGTAGCCCCCATGTCCACTTGGTCGATTCCAAATTATATTCCTCCATGAGGATAATTTCTGGAACCATGCGTTCCACCCCGGTTCCATGGCTGCCAGTTCTTAGCAACATCGCCCCGCCAGATATTCGTCGGGATGCGGCATCATCTAAGTTCATTTCCCACGTCTTCGCTCGACCGGACCTGCCAATATACGCGGATATCTTCGCCCACCCTGTCCAACGCTTGACATCTCGTCACCCAATCTGGTCCTCTACGCCTACACTGAACTTCTCTGTTCCAGACTCTTGGAAACAGAGTTGGCAGTCAGCTGAGGTCAAGAACAAACACCTCATCACAGACTCCTGCAAGCGTCAACCAGGCCTTGACCTAGCACGTTATGATCGGGCCCTCCTCAATCGCTATCGAACAGGCCATGGCCGGTGCGCCGCTATGTTCCATCGCTGGGGAGCCAGAGACAACCCGAACTGCCCCTGCGGCTACAGAAAGACTATGACCCACATAGTCAACGACTGCCACCTCTCCAGATTCAAAGGAGGTCTCGAAACTTTACATCAGGCTCAACCTGACGCTGTTGACTGGCTACGGAAGAAGGGCAAACGCTAGAAGAAACCAGAGCACTGCTCAGCTCTGGTTTATGGTGGTGCAGGAGACTGAACCTAGGACTATGGAGCCTCAGGCATGAAAGTCTGTTTGCATAGCCATTATGCTATCTACCTCCACCCCCCCTAGATTTCTAAGCAAAGACCTTTTTTTAAAAAGTTTTTTTACATTTATTTATTTATTTTCCTTTTTGTTGCCCTTGATGTTTATCGTTGTTGTTATTGCTGTCACATTGTTGTTGGATAGGACAGAGAAATGTAGAGAGGAGGGGAAGACAGAGAGGGGGTGAGAAAGATACGACACCTGCAGACCTGCTTCACCGCCTGTGAAGTGACTCCCCTGCAGGTGGGGAGCCGGGGGCTCGAACCAGGATCCTTACGCCGGCCCTTGCACTTTGAGCCCCCTGCGCTTAATCCACTGAACTATGCCCGACTCCCAACAAAGACCTTTTTAACCTCTTCTTAAACTGGAGATTACTTCACATTTCCTTTGAGAACCATGTGGAACTATAAGGATTACAAAATAAATGGACATTCACTGAACAACCATGATACACTGACATTATGCTAAAATACAACTGTTAAAAATATGTATATATGAATGTATATATGAATAAATCTTATGTAATCATCATCAAATGTAATAAGATATTTCAATTGAATTCTGTATGTATATATGTATAAATCCCATGTAGTCTTCATCAAATGTAATAAGGTATTTTAATTTGAATTCCGTAAGAGGAAGCAGTAGCTTGGCCAAGGTCACAGAATATATAACAGATTAAGATGGAACTCAGGTTTAAATTATGCCTTCCCACGGTGTGGGAAGAGACAGAGATAAATTGATAGGGAAGAGGGAGATAGAGAAGAGAGAGAGAGAGACACCTGGAGGACTGCTTCACCACTTGTGAAGCTTTCCCCCAGCAGGTGGGGACCAGGATCTTGAACCTGGGTCCTTGTGCACTGTAATACATGCACTCAACCAAGTGCACTACCATTTGGCCCTGGATTCCTTTTTAATCTTTCTTAAAAAAAAAAAAAAAAAAAGCAAAAATTGTAATGTAACCACAACTACCTCAACACATTTCACATCAGATTGTGTCCAGAGATGCCAGGCACAGAATGCCAATCCTTCAGTTCCAGTGCTCTGGTGAGACTTCCTAGCTCATAGGACTCTCCAATTCCTAACAAAGCCACGGAACCTAGATATAGGCCAGGGACCACGAGATAGAACACATGTGCTCATGTATCCATAAATTAGGAGAAAATAAATAGCTTAATGTAAAAGTGCACAATAGTTTGCAGTGACTTAGTACGTGCAGCAAGCAAGTAGAAAGACCTAAAAACAAGATACTTAAAATTAAGCACCATAAAGTACTTAGTCAAATAGTTTCTACTTAGACCTAGATACCCTTTCCTCACCTACTTCCTATTTCACTTCCCTCAATCACTCCAAAGCTGACCTTGTCAGACGAGGTAAGGACTACAAAAGCTGGATTAGGGCAAGAGACTGGCACACTTTAATGACAGCTCTTTTGGCCACTACCAGCCCACCCCATCATCAGAGGCCCTAGTGAGGAAATCCTGGGATTCCCACAGAGATATTATGGGCCTAGACCTTTAGTAGATCCCTCTCTCCACTGTCAGTAGTCATCTCCATCAGAGGCAACATAGTGGACCCTCTTGTGGGTTTCTACAGGACCTTGCCCTCACTGTGGGTCAACCTGGTAGGGACTGCCCCAGCTCTGAACAGAGGTCGGTTCAACATACTCTGCCACTCAAAGAAGACAGGTCCTGCAATGAGTGCAGCCTAGAATGTTCCACAGAATGCGAGCTCAGACCTACAGGGATGCAGAGGTTACAGAGGTTCCTGTGCATAATATGGGCCCCAGATCAAATCGATGGGGTTTACAGTTAATGGTATTTATATACTTTTCCCATATTTGGGAGCTTCTCTCTGCCCAGATCAAGCTATCTAGTCCTTTTTCCAACTCTTACACCATCTTCCCAGACAATGCCTTCAGCCCACCTGCATGTTAGCTATTAGACTCAGGCCAAAATTAGTACAGCCATGGGACCCTTGGACACCTAAAAATGGCCTACTAGCTTTTTCAAAATTAAGACCCCAAATTTCATCTGCTATATTCTTACTTTTAGGTTCATGATTATTAAACATCATTATTAAATTTTTAAAAAATGTAGCAGCCTAGAATGTTCCAAGCTATGACACGGACTATGAGCTCAATCTGATGGGGACTCAGGCTCCTATGCTAAATAAAATATACATGGGCCCTGAGTCAGGCTGATATGGTAAACATTTAATTGTATTTATATATTCTCTTCAAATTTGAGAGCTGCTCTCTCCCCTGAACCACCATTCTAGTTTTATTCCCAACTCTTAACTACATCTTCCTAGACAATATTCTTAGTCCACCTCCATGTTAACCATCAAGCTCAAGTAAAAATTACTGAAGTCATGGGCCCCTAGGAACATAGCTATAACAAAATTCCTACTTCTTACCACTCTAAAATTCTTTATTTCAATTGATCTATTCCTACATTCTGGTACCTGTTTAGCTTCATATCTTAACTGCCTTTCAGACACCAAGTTGCAAATACTACTATGATTCCATCCTTAACTCCCTGGGCAACCTCACCAATGTTATCCTGGAACCTCACCTCTCTAGAGCCCTACCCTACTAGGAAAAGACAGAAACAGAAACAGGCTTGGGGAGGGCAGGGTATAATGGTTATGCAAAGAGACTCTCATGCCTGAGGCCCCAAAGTTCCAGGTTCAATCCCTTACCACCATAAGCCAGAGCTAAGCAGTGTTCTGGGAAGAAAAAAAAAAAAAAGAGGGGGAGGGGGAGGGAGAGGGGGAGGGGGAGAAAAGAAAGAAGGAAGGAAGGAAGGAAGGAAGGAAGGAAAAAGAAAAGGAAGGCTGGGGGGTACAGATCAATCTGCCAACACCCATGTCAAGCAGAGAAGCAATTACAGAAGCCAGAACTCCCACCTTCTGCATCCTAAAAAGAATTTTGGCCCATAATCCCAGAGGGGGAGAAATATTAGGGTAAGATCGCTAGAGGGATCTGAAACCCAATTCTATTAAGACCAAGAGAGAAAAGAGGCAAAAAGGAAACACATTCAGAAGTAGCAATGGGTGTAGATATGATTTATAAAGGAAGTGAAGGGGAGTCGGGTGGTGGCGCAGTGGGTTAAGCGCACGTGGCAAGCGCAGGGACCGGCGTAAGGATCCCGGTTCGAGCCCCCGGCTCCCCACCTGCAGGGGAGTCGCTTCACGGGCGGTGAAGCAGGTCTGCAGGTGTCTATCTTTCTCTCCCCTCTCTCTCTGTCTTCCCCTCCTCTCTCCATTTCTCTCTGTCCTATCCAACAACAAAGCAACGTCAACAATGGCAATAATAACCGCAACGAGGCTGCAACAACTAGGGCAACAAAAAGGAGGAAAAATGGCCTCCAGGAGCGGTGGATTCATGGTGCAGGCACCGAGCCCAGCAATAGCCCTGGAGGAAAAAAAAAAAAAAAAAAAAAAAAAGGAAGTGAAGGTAGGATCATAGAAAAAATGGGCAGATAGACAGTTACAGAAACAACAGTCGGGGGTTGGGCGGTAGTACAGCGGGTTAAGCGCACACAGCGCAGCACAGGGACTGGCGTAAGGATCCTGGTTCAAGCCCTCAGCTCCCCACCTACAGGAGAGTTGCTTCACAAGCAGTGAAGCAGGTCTGCAGGTGTCTATCTTTCTCTCCCCCTCTCTCAATTTCTCTCTGTCCTATCCAAGAACAACAACAGCTATAACAACAATAACAATAAAAGCAAGTGCAACAACAAGGGCAACAAAAATGGGAAAAATGGCCTCCAGGAGCAGAGGATTCGTGGTGCAGGCACCAAGCCCCAGTGGGAAAAAAAAGTAAAGAAAAAAAAAAAAAAGAAGGAAGAAAAGAAGTAACAGTCAACCCATATCTTTGACCTGGGGAGAACCACTGCAGTTTCCAATGGAGAGAATGGGGATACAGAACTCTGGTAGTTGGAATGGTATGGAACTGTACCCCAGTAATCTTGTAATTTTTCAAGCCAATATTAAATCACTAAAAAACAAAAAAAAAACATGCTGCATACTATGGTCTAGAAGGAGGCAGTGTAGATAAGGCATTGGATCATCAACTATGAGGTCCTGAGTTCAATTGCCAATACCATGTATACCTAAGTGATCATCTGGTTCTTTCTCCCTTGTGTTTAACTAAATGTAAACCGGGGCTGGGTGGTGGTGCAACTGGTTGAGTGCACATGTTACAGTGTACAAGGTCCCAGGTTTGAATCCCCGGTCCCCACCTGCAGGGAGGAAACTTCATGGGTAGTGAAGCAGTGCTCTCCCTCTCTATCTCCCTCTTCCCTCTCAATTTCTGGCTTTATATATCAAATAAGTAAAGATAACCAAAAAAACTTAAAAAAATAAATGCAAACCTACTAAAAATTTAAATGATTTATATAAACAAATGTAAACCTACTAAAATTATATAATCATCTATATATATTATATATAGAGAAAGAAATCATGTATGCATGATGCTCTGGTTCTGAAAGTAAAAAAAATGTCAATCTTGAGCGGAATGACAATCGGTAACTATTTTTCTCTTACCCTAGAATGATAAAATTTAATGGATGAGAGAGAAGCCTAAGTACCACTTAGATGCAGCATATTTAACACTGGGGATCAAGCTGGGGGCTGCACACATGCAAGTCCTGTACTCAAGCTGCTATGTTAACTGCCTGGCTGCAAAATGACAATATTTGATATTGGAAATTTCTCAAAACCACCAAATCAGCAGGTAAACAGTAGTAGTCTAGCCAATATGCGAATAAGATATATGAAATTAGGGGGCTGGGTGGTGGGTCATCCAGCAGAGGACACAGATGACCATGCTCAGTGAGGACCTAGATTCAAGTCCCACGGCCCCACAAAGGAGCACCTATGGGGGGTAGCTTCATGAATGTTGAAGTATGCTATAGGAGGCCAGGCGGTGGTGCACCTGGTTAAGTGCACACAATATAGTGTGCAAAGACCCAGGTTCAAATCCCTGGTCCCCGCCTGCAAGGGGAAAGCTTCACAAGTGATGAAGCAGGGCTGCAGGTGTCTGTCTCTCTTTCTCTCTATCTTCCCTTCCCCTCTTAATTTCTGTCTATCCAATAATAAATAAATAAAAGTTGTTTTTTTTTAAAGTGTACTATGGTATCTCTCCTGCTAGGTTCTGGTTGTTTTATTTTTGCACAAGACAAGCATGGGGGCAGGGCAGGGCAGGGGGTTGGGTGGATTAAGCTGTAGGTAAGCCAGCTACACAGTATAGGAAACAATGGAACAATCAGGCATAAACAGGAAAAGCAGGCTAAAATCTGACTCAGAAAATAAGCTGCTTAGGAAGCCAAAAAGATGAGCTATTTGATTTGATTTTATTTGATTACTTAAGAGCAACACCTGGCCATAAAGATGGAGACAAAAACCAAACTTTCTTTTAAAAGAAAGATACATGGAAAGGGCAGAGAAATTTTGAAGGGTACTGTCAAAGAGTCTTAATGTGTAGCCTCTTCAGATCAATTCAAATTCCATTAAAAAATTTTTTTTCTTACTTTTTTTTTTTTTTTGCCTCCAGGGTTATCGCTGGGGCTCGGTGCCTGCCCTACGAATGCACTGCTCCTGGAGGCCATTTTTCCCATTTTGTTGCACTTGTTGTTGTTATTGTTGTCATAGCTGTTGTTGTGGGATAGAACAGAGAGAAATCGGGGGTCGGGCAGTAGCGCAGCAGGTTAAGCGCAAGTGGCCCAAAGCACAAGGACCAGCATAAAGATCCCAGTTCAAGCCCCCAGCTCCCCACCTGCAGGGGGGTTGCTTCACAAGTGGTGAAGCAGGTCTGCAGGTCTATGTTTCTCTCCCTCTCTCTGTCTTCCCCTCCTCTCTCCATTTCTCTCTGTCCTATCCAACAATGACAGAAATGACAACAATAATAATAACAACAGCAACAATGATAAACAAAGGCAACAAAAGGGAAAAAAAAAAACCTCCAGGAGCAGTGGATTCATAGAAGTGCAGGCACCGAACCCCAGTGAGAACCCTGGAGACAAAAAAAAAAAGAACAGAGAGAAGTTGAGAAGAAGGGAAGACAGAGAGAGGGAGAAAAACAGACACATGAAGACCTGCTTCACCACTCGTGAATCGATCCCCTGCAGATGGGGAGCTGGGGGCTCAAACCGGGATCCTTAATGGTTCTGCAAAAAACGACTTTCATTTTCCTGCCAGAGGTTCCAAAGTCCCAGGTTCAATCCCCAGCACTACTAAAAACAAGAGCTGAGCAGTGCTCTGGTCTTTCAGTATCTCTCTCATTAAAATAAAATATACTCAAAATATTTAATTCATTTATTCAGAAGAAAGAAAGAGGACCAGAGCATTATTCTAGCACAGGGGATACCAGGGAATCAAACTCAGGATCTCATGCTTTGTTTTAGACAGATAAAAAGAGCCAGAGATAGAGAAAAAAAACAAAACAAAAACACAGCACTGAAGCTTCCTTCAATGCAGTAGAGGCAAGGCTCAAAGGACTTCATGCTTCTAAGTCCCATGTGATACTTCTCAGGCTTCAGTCCTATGAATTTGAATGTCAAGAAATACAAAATCGGTGGGGCAAGGTGGTGGTGCATCTGATTGAGCGCACGTATTACAATGTGCAAGGACCCAGGTTTGAGCCCCCTGTCCCCACCTACAGGGGGGGAAAGCTTTTCGAGTGGTAAAGCAGTGCTGCAGGTGTCTCTCTGTCTCTCTTCCTCTCTATCACCCCTTCCTTCTTTTTTAAAAAAACATTTATTTATTTATTTATTCCCTTTTGCTGCCCTTGTTTTTTTTTTATTGTTGTAGTTGTTGTTACTGATGTCGTTGTTGTTGGATAGGACAGAAAGAAATGGAGAGAGAAGTGGAAGACAGGGAGGAGAGAAAGATAAGATACCTGCAGACCTACTTCACGCTTGTGAAGCAACTCCTCTGCAGGTGGGGAGCCTGGGGCTCAGGCAGGGATCCTTACACCGGTCCTTGCACTTTGGGCCACTTGCACTTAACTGGCTGCGTTACCGCCCAACTCCCACCCCCTTCCCTCTTGATTTTTGGCTGTCTCTACCCAATAAATAAAGATTTAAAAAATTAAAAAAATATATTTTATAAAGAAATACAAAACCGGGGGCTGGTCAGTAGCACACCCATGTAAGTGCACGTAGTAAGGAAGCACAAACAACCACACAAGGATCCCAGTTAGAGCCTGCAGCTCCCCACCTGTGTGTGTGTGGGTGTCGCTTCACAAGCAGTGAAGCAAGTTTGCAGGTGTCCTTCTCTCTCCCTATCTTCCTATCATCCCCTCTCAATTTCTCTCTGTCCCATGCAAAAAAAAAAGAGAGAGAGAGAGAGAGAGAGAGAGAGAGAAATGGCAGTGTGTGCATAGTGCAGGCAGCACTAAGCCCCAGTGGTAACCCTGGAGGCAAAACACACACACACACACACACACAACCAACTCTGCAACTAGTGATTTCAAAGAGCTCATAGAATCTTCCAAGGTAGTCTTATGGGTAGAATGAAAAAAAAGAATGTAATGGACAAGAATTAAATTCACAACAGACTGAATAAATACCCTGGACCTGGACCTTGTCCTAGTCAATGCGGTCACCTTCAGACATGAATGGCAACCTAGTATGAAATGGGAAAGTGACAGCTAATATCGCTGACTACTGGATACTATACTACTTCCTTATAATCTCCTTTCCTATCTAGATCAGCATTTCCCAAAAATGTGTTCCACAAAACATTGAACCCTGAGAACAAGACCCGAAAAATGGTTTGAAACAAGTGGAGAAATTGCTGTGATGGGACAAGAACTTCGGTGGTGGGGATGGTGGCTGCATACATATATATGTCTATAGTGTGAAAACACATACTAAGATCATACAATATTTGTAAATTAATAATAACAAAATTCAGAGAATTCTATTATTTCCGTCATTGTTAAGTTATCAGAAAGCCTCTGATAAATCCTGTAATAAAACTGTCTTGGTTTTGTTTGTTTTTGTTCTTATTGTTTTAACCAAGGTGCTACTTAAGCCTGGCTATTGGTGGTTCCAGGGATGGAGCTTGGAACCTCTTGATTACAAGTCCAATGCAATACCACATCCTGCCTAGTCTTGACTTAACTTAATGTTTCCCGAACATTTGTTCTTGAAACATTTTCACATAGTAATCATTAACTGGGGATGACCTAAAGGTTAGCCCCTAAGTCATGTTCAAATTCTCATGCTAAAAAAATAACTTGGGCAGTTAAGACTGCCTCATCACTCTTGTTTCTCAAGCTACTGTATTAAAAAAGTTTGACACTTCCTGCCTCCTGTTTCCTCACCGCTCACTCACTGCTCCACCACTCAGAATCTGGTTTCAACCCCCAATTCTACTGAAAGACTTCTAGCAGAAGGGACTGAAACTAGCAGAACTAGTGGTTTCTCTGCAATCCCTCAATCCGTCTGTAGAGCCACCCAGGAATATTCACACATTTTGAAACTCTCCCCTCAGCTTCCACACTTCATTCCACCCATTTCTTTACTATGTGATATTTGGTTCCTCTTTCTCTCTTTTAAAATACGCTGTTAGAGATGGGTACATGTGTATATGTTACCACTGAGTCACCTCCCAGGACCTCTCCTTCCTTTCTTTCTTCTTCTTTTTTTTTAATTTTTTTAAATTTGTTATTGGATAGAGACAAAGAGAAACTGAGAGAGAAGGGGACGATAGAGAGGAAGAGAGACAGAGAGGCACCTGCAGATCTGCTTCACCACCTGCGAAGCAACTCCCCTGCAGATGGGGATCCTAACCGGCCCTTGTGCTTTGCACCACCTGCGCTTAACCCACTGCGCTACCACCCAATTCCCCTCTTATTCTTCTTCTTCTTCTTCTTCTTATTCTTCTTCTTCTTCTTCTTCTTCTTCTTTTTTTTTTTTTATAAATACTGCTCAACTCTGGCTTATGGTGATGCAGGAATCTGAAACTGGGACTTTGGAGCCATAGGCATGAAAATGTTTTTGCAAAGCTATTATGTTATCTCCCCTACCCCATCTCTTTCTAACCCTTAAATTCTCTCTCTCTTTTTAAAATTATATTTATTTATTAATGAAAGGTGTAGGAGGAAAGCAAGAAAGAGAACCAGACATCACTCTGGTACATGTGCTGCCAAGGACTGAACTCAAGACCTCATGCTTGAGAGTCCAATGCTTTATCCACTGTGCCACCTTTCAGACCACCTAAGCCTTAATTTTTTTCTTTAGTTATTTAATAATGATTAACAAAATTGTAAGATAACAGGGGAATAATTCCATGCAGTTCCCACCATCAGAGAACCCTTAAATTCTTAAGTCAACTCTTACTTCTCCCTTAAGTAAACTGTCCACAGTTTGAACCACTGTCCCTTCATGAATCCCTAATTCTAATGCTAAGACTTTTTTTTTTTTCAACTTCAGATCCATTATTTCCAATGAGTTTCTCAACTTGTTCATTTTACTTTTCTCCAAGGATTATATGTTCAATATATATGGGCCAAATGCATCAATTTCCCCACCAAACATTGCCTTCTTGACTCTTTTATTAAGGAATCACCATTCTGAGAGGTGACAGTGGAGCCAGACATTTTTTTTTTCCTCAGCATGTACAAAGCACTGTCCATATGCCTCATTAAAGTACTTAGCAGTGTGGACACAATGTGCTACCTAGAACTTGAAGTTCTGTCAGTCATCTGGGTGGCCTCATCTGTGCTAAGACACAGAAGACGTTCAACACATTTGAAAAATAGAGAAATTCTTTGAATTGTATGGAATTCATTTTTCTTTATTTTAAATTTATTAATGAGAGAGGAAGAGAGAGAGAGAAAGACAGAGAAAGGGAACAGAACAGAACAAAACCAGAGACTCACTGTGACACATGCTGGTGGTCCCGTGGTTATTCTGAGGACTGAACTGAGGACCTTATTATTGGGACTCTAACCTTACATCTACTGTGGCACCTCCCAGGTCACACACAAGTGTTCATCAGTCATTCTTCAAACTCCAAGGTCTCTCATACTTCAACAAAAAGCTTTGAATTCCTTGTACATACAAGATCACTATGCTTCATCAGACTCAAATGAAATAAATACCAAACTTCAACTACCACAATCTCCTAACTGGAAAATGAAGCTACCCATATGCTACTAGAGCAATCATTCCAAAATGCTACTTGAATTACACCACTACTTAGCTTAGGTACCTTGAATATTTTCTCACCATTTCCAGAATACAGTCCAAATTCTCTAGCATGCTATCACTGTCTCTTCTATGCTTGCATCTATGCTATCTTCTCACCCTTATCTTGTTTTAGTTCAGAGGTCACACCAAACTGTGAATCCTGTTGGAACACAGCCAACTGACATACTGGACCAGATAATTCTTTATTGTAGGAGTTTGTCCTAGGAGATGAAGAATGCCTGGGGATGGGTAGCGGCACGGCAGGTAAACGCACACAAGTTAGCTAGTAGCAGGGTCAGAGCACCTGGTTCCCATGTGTGGGGGAAGCTTCATGAGCAGCACAACAGGATGCAGGTATCTCTCTCTCCTCCCTGCCCTCTTTTCTTTTACCCTATTTCTATCAGAGTTTTTTTTTTTTTTGCCTCCAGGGTTATTTCTGGGGCTCAGTCCCTGCATTATGAATTCACTGCTCCTGGAGGCCATTTGTTGCCCTTGTTGTTTCTGGTTGTAGTTATTATTCTTGTTGTTATTGATGTCGTGATTGTTGGATAGTACAGAAAGAAATGGAGAGAGGAGGGGAAGACAGAGATGAGGAAAGACAGACACCTGCAGACCTGCTTCACTGCCTGTGAAGCGAACCCCCTGCAGGTGGGGAACCAGGGGCTCGAACTGGGATCCTTACACCGGTCATGTGCGTTTAACCTGCTGCGCTACTGCCTGGCCCCCATAAAATTTTTTTAAAAGAAGTAAATGGCCACTAGGAGAGAGGTGGATTCATTGTGCAGGCACTGAGCCCCACTGATAAGCCTGGTGGCAAAAAAAAAAAAAAAAGTTTCACAGTCTCCTTGGCACCTACCCCTAGATCCAGTTATTACTTCCCCATAATGATGTTGAAAATGACTCAATATCGCCTAATTCTCCACATCAAGACTATCTCCCATTGAAAAAAAAAAAACCTCTTCTGGGGGCCCAAGCGGTAGCACAGCGGGTTAAGTGCACGTGGCGTGAACTGCAGGGACAAGTGCAGGAATCCCAGTTTGAGCCCCTGGCTCCCCACCTGCAGGGGGGTTGCGTCACCAACAGTGAAGCAGGTATCTTATCTTTCTCTCCCCCTCTCTGTTTTCCCCTCCTCTCTCTGTCCTGTCCAACAACAACAACAATAGTAATAACAACAAGGGCAACAAAAATGAGGGAAAAAAAAGCCTCCAGGAGCAGTGGATTCAGCAGTGCAGGCACAGACCCCAGTGATAACCCTGGAGGCAAAAAGAAAAACAAAACAAAACAAACAAACACACTCTTCTAAGTGGGTAAGATAGCATTAAGTTATGCCAATAACTTTCATGCCTGAGGCTCTGAAGTCCTAGGTTCCATGCCCCACAAACCAGAGCTATGCAGCACTCTGGTTAAAAACAAACAACAAACACTATTCTAAAGATTTCCAAGTATGCACTAAGGGCATTTTGATGTTGTTGTTAATAAAATAAAGATGATAAAGTAATTGTAGTACAGTATCCAGATTAAGAGATGTTACAACGTATACAATGCTAGTTAACTCACACTTGTGAGACTGTACTTAATTTTGAATTTTAAGAGGCTTTTGGAAACTAGAATTTATACAATCAAAAAAGTGACACATCATTCAAAGGGACAGTACAAGCTTAGATGAGGGCTAGCCTTTTATTTACATGCCGGCCAGGAGCTCAGATCTTTCTGATAACTCAGCCACCAAACAAAGGGATGTTAAAAGGAATATTTAAGTTAAAGGAGGTTGGTAGCCTACACAAGAGATAAAGAGAAATCCATGATTTTTAAGTATTTGACGGACAGTTTTGTGGGAGGAAGATTTAGTTTGCTGTTGTTCAGGAAGGGTGAACTAGATCCAGTGGGTAACTGCTGTAAGAAAGCAGATTTTGGGGGTTCTATACAAGTAAAAGCTCTCTAGCAACTACTGCTAGCCAACAAATGTATTAGGCCAAGATGTGAAACCCTACTCTCATCATTCTGGAAGTGTTCAAGCATAGCACTTAATTGATGTCAAAGATGCTCTGGAGAGATTCTTGCACGAGGGAGATAAAGCAACATTTTCTCTCTAGGATTCGTTCCAGTTTTGAGGGTCAAAGGCTAGCAGAGGGAGGGCCATATGTCTTGAATAATCAACTTCTCTCATTCAAGACCTTAGTTAGAGCAAAAGTGAAAAATACTGTGCTAAGCAATTTACCCACGTCTGTCTGGTAACAACTTACATTTAGTCCCCGGCATAACAACTATTAGTGATTTTCCCCCCTACTTTGCATGCAGTCAGTTGCTAGATAGCGAATACCACTCTATCTTTGAACCACATTTTTATCTTGCTATTAATAGACTCCAGTACAATCTGTATAAAGTTTTATAGTTCTCGGTGTATTGTGTGATGAATTATTATTTTAGTCATATTAGCTAATGTGAGCACGAAATACATTTTCAATAACTTCTCATTTATTGTCTCAGCTGAACTTCTTTTCTTTTTTTTTAAATATTTTATTTGTTAATGAAAGAGAGACAGGAGGGGAGAGGGAGAGAGAAAGAACCAAAGATCACTCTGGCATAGGTGCTACCAGGGACGAAGCACAGGACCTCATGCTTGACAGCTCACAGCCTTATCCAGTGAGCCACCTCTGGGACCGCGCAGCTGAATTTCTTTTCTTTTCTTTCTTTCTTTTTTTTTTTTTTTTAATTTTTTATTTAAGAAAGGATTAGTGAACAAAAGCATAAGGTAGGAGGGGTACAACTCCACACAATTCCCAACACCCAATCCCCATAACCCACCCCCTCCCCTGATAGCTTTCCCATTCTCTATCCCTCTGGGAGCATGGACTCAGGGTCGTTGAGGGATGCAGAAGGTAGAAGGTCTGGCTTCTGTAATTGCTTCCCCGCTGAACATGGGCATTGACTGGTCGGTCCATACCCCCAGTCTGCCTCTCTCTTTCCCTAGTAGGGTGTGACTCTGGGGAATCTTTCTTTTTTTTTTTTTTAAATTTCATATGAAAGAAAACAAGCCTTACTAACAAAGTGTATTCTTTTTTTTTTTTTTTTTACCTCCAGGGTTATTGCTAGAGCTCTGTGCCTGCACTACAAATCCACTGCTCCTGGAGAACATTTTATTTATTTATTTTTTTCCTTTTGTTGCCCTTGTTTATCATTTTATTATTGTTGATGTCGTTGTTGGATAGGGCAGAGAGAAATCAAGACAGGAGTGTTTAAGACAGAGAGGGGGAGTGAAAGATAGACACCTACAGACCTGTTTCACCACTTGTGAAGCAACTCCCCTACAGGTGGGGAGCCGGGGGCT
This sequence comes from Erinaceus europaeus, assembly GCF_950295315.1. Classification (NCBI taxonomy): domain Eukaryota; kingdom Metazoa; phylum Chordata; class Mammalia; order Eulipotyphla; family Erinaceidae; genus Erinaceus; species Erinaceus europaeus. The sequence continues at coordinate 69,214,096 of NC_080174.1, read as the reverse complement.
CAAACCAGGATCCTTAGGCAGGTCCTTGCGCTTTGAGCCATGTGCGCTTTACCTGCTGCGCTACTGCCCGCTCTCCAAAGTGTGCTCTCTCAAATATTCATTTCCAAAACAAATCATTCACACACAGCCCAGAAATAAACCAAATCTGTCTATTTCATTATCAAACATATAGATCTACTGGCAGAGAAATCCTTATCTTATGATTTGGAGAGGAATGCTTGAAAAATTGTAATTTAGTTTCCTCATACTTCAATGTGGACATCCAACCCAAAAGTTCCAGAAAGCATTCACATATACAAAGGAAAGTAAGTAAATGAATAAGTAAAAATACTGCCGAGTAAAAACCACTGTAGGTCATAATCCCAGAGACTCCTTTGCTCCTAAATACATTGCCAGCAATAATTCAGTAAGAACTTTCCCCAAGACCAGACTGAACCATTACCAGCTGTTTTACTTACTTCTTTACGCTTTGTTTCTGGGCATTCTGATTGCAGAGTTAGGGTTGCACCTTCGATATTTCTTGGCATTGGCGTGGAACCAGGGTTTATTGTTAAATGAATCTGATCTGGTGAGATAATATGTTGCACATAACCCTGGGACATTGCTTCATGATCTATTAGGTGAAAGCCCTCTTCACCCCCTACTAGAAAAGGTAAGTGTTCTCCACACTGTCCATCATCATCTTCATCCTCCAAAGTGCCAGGGTCCTGCTCAATAAGAACAGTTGTCCTATCATAAACAGTTCCAGATGAGGAAGGCACCAATCCGTTTTTATCCACAAACCTGAGCATATTATCATCATGGGTCAGCTCATCTTCCTCTGCTTCAAAGTAGATGAAGTTGTCCTCTGGACTGTGTTCCCCCATGGTTCAATTGTGCTCAGCCCAATTGTGAGAAATGAAAAGGTAATATGAATGACCTGTCTGGAAAACAAACAACAGTGCCAGAGTTAGAGTCATACTACAAGACCCAGGGACCTCTTCAGCAACCACAGGGCTCATTCTACCTCCCACTCCCTAGTTTGCCTCCCCCTCCCAGTAATAAGCAGGCCAAAAATAATAAAAAAATTAATTTTCCTTGGGAATAAATTTAACTTTATAGACCATCATCAAGTCGTCAACTTTTTTCACATATGGACATGCGTGCACGCACACACACATTCTTTGTAGAAATAAAAAGAGAGAGCATTATTGCACATTATATGATGGCAGAGTCTCACACATGCAAAACATACATTCTGCTGTACCATCTTCCTGGCTTACATCAAGTCACTTTAAAGGAAATATGATTCCTTTAAAAAACTGAGTAATGTGGTCTGGGAAGTAATAAACTATTGGACTCAAAAATACAAGGTCTCAACTTTGATCCCCCAGCATAACGCATGCCAAAGTGATATTCTAGTTCCTTTCCCCTCTCATTCATAAAAAATAAATATAAAAAAATAATTTTTTAAACACTGAAGTAAGAACTAGCATCTCCTAAGATCTTCCTTCCAGATTAGCCTTCTCACCAGGCAATTTAAAAGTTAGCTGAAATGTGTAAAGGAGTATAAGCAAACTGCTTTAAGACTGCGTCTTAAATATATATATATATTTACTCCCTTTTGTTGCCCTTGTTGTTTTCTTGTTGTAATTATTGTTATCAATGTCATCATTGTTGGATAGGAAAGAGAGAAATGGAGAGAGGAGAGGAAGACAAATGGAGAGAGAAAGACGCCCTGCTTCACCGCCTGTGAAGCGACTCCCATGAAGGTGGGGTGCCGGGGGCTCAAACCCGTATCCTTACGCTGATCTTTGCTCCATGTGCCCTTAGCCCGCTGCGCTACCGACCGACTCCCAAGACTGTCATTTTAAGGGGAAGAACTTCTACACAATTATCCCTCAAATCAATTTTGAAAGAAGCTACACTCTGGCGGCAGAATCAACTACCTACAAATACTGGCTTTTCCACTTATTTGGGTAACTCAGCCTCATTTTTTTTTTTTTCTTAAAGTGAGACGGATAATTTCTGCTCTCTCAAATTTACTACATGAAGTAAAATGATAAAATACATGTTAGAGCACATAAGACAAATGTGTCAATTTGTTCCCTCTTTCCTAAACAGATGTTTCAGCTTCTGGGTTATGAAGTTCATTCCTAATCGGACATAGTTAAGGAAGACCACTTTAACTATTTACCTTCAAATGTAACAATTTGAGGGTCACTAGAAACTATGCTTATATAGTGTACTCGCTCCAGTGAGAAAACATCTTATTTGTTTCTACTAACTCTGACACATTATACAGGCCCTTTAGGTAGCGGCTTGAGAGATGTCAACTTAATGAATGAAAGTCCTGCAATACACTCTCTAGAGAAGATACACTCTTTGGGGAAGATATACTGGGGGAACACACGCACCAAATTTGAAACATCTTGTTCTGGAATTCTACTTCTTCCTGGGCCTGCAAACACAAATGTGGGTTTGGCAGGCAAAACAATTAAAAAATAATCAGCACATCACTTCTAGTTTAAAGTCTGGGCGTGCATGTTATCTTTATCTTCAGTTCTGGGTTTTAAAGCAAAACACGTAGTGGGACAAGGTAGTTATAAGAGACAGGCCAAGAGATCGCATCCGGGAAGAACCGGATCGACCCCTGGCTCTGGCTTACGCAACCCGGTAGATGCACATTTCGCTGCATCTGAGAGAAGAGATAAGAGCACCTGGGGGCCCAACTGGGCCGTCCTGGCACCATGGGCGCTACACCGAGATCAACTGTCCGAAATAAGCAAGACCAGGAGGTTTGAGGATGGCAAACGAGAAATACGAATGAAGGACCCTAGAGAGAAGGTTTAGAAAAAGAACCTGTTCGGGATAGTCCAAAGCCTGGGGTTGCTCCGAAAAATCCGAAGTCAGATTGGGGGGGCTCCCAGACTGAAGAGGGGCAGGGTCTGGATCTCCATGGAAACAAGAAGGGGGGCTGGATACCCATCCCCATGGAAACGGAGGAGGGGTGGGGTCCTTATGGTGGAGTCTCTATTGGGAAATGCTTCAGGGAGGAGCCTAAGTCCCGCACCCCCACCCCACACCCGGGAGGCTCCAGCCCAGGCCGCGTCTAATTTCGCCTTTTACCTCCGCGGCTCCCGGCAACAGCGGCAGCGGCAGCTTCTCCCCTACCCAGCGGCACCATGATTGCCCCCTTTTCCCTAACGTCACTTCCGCTTCCGCTTTCCGGAGGAAAAGGGAGCTACCGGCTCCACCTCTCTCTGACAATCGTGATTGGCTTATACGGAGTGGGGGTTGAGCTCGAGCCTCCAATTGGCGAGCGCGAGGGGCCGGGAGGGGCGGGGCACAGCTCAGACGTCCTGGCTATGAGTCGGTCGGGAGCAAACTGGTGTCCGCGGTGTCAGTAGACTGTCCAGGAATTAGACGTATGTCTTTCAAGCCACACCAGTCAGGAGAGGGGGGTCAAACTCCCAACCACTAGTCCAAAGTATCTTCAGCGCGGCTTGCGCTGGCTGATCCTACCCTGGCAGCTACGACTACAATAGGAAGGACCACAGTTAGCCTTTCAAATTCCGGTTCGGCGCTGCAAGAGGAGAACCTGGAAGACTGTGACATTCCCGGATTTCTCCTTGTGACCCCAGCTGCCCCTCACTACCGTTCATAAAGACAGAGCTGTCCACGAAAGGAGCATTAGGTGGCCCCAAATGGCAGATCTAAGCAGTAATCTATACCCAGCCGGAGGAAGGCGCTGTTTCTCTCCCCACCCCAGGCCTCCACACGACCTCATAAAACCTCCAGTTTCCTTTTTCCGCACACTCCCGCCCAGACTGTCCGCTCAAACTTTTATCTCCGCAGGACCGTAGGCTTCCACAGACCCACGCCCGAGTCTGGCAACGCCACCTACTGGCCACTCCGTAGCCATTCATTCGGTCAGCCTCCTGGTCCCAGCACTAAATGACATTTTAAATGGCCAAGGAGTAGTGTTAGTCTGGTTTCTAAAAAGATGTTTGCATGTTCCTTTATTATGCTCCGGTGTTGTCATTTATAAATGCCTGCAGCTAACTGTAGATGTTCCCATCAGGAACCGCCCTTTTCTCCTGTGAGCTCCCATGGAATATTCAGAATGGGATATTTTACTCCTCCATCGTTAGATCAGGAATCAGGAGTATTGACTATGACTATAAAATCCCTTGCTTAAAAAGTGTTTACAGAAGCCATCAAGATAACTCATCAAGTGCCAGTTTTGCCATGTTTGTGACCCAAGTTCAAGCCCGGCTCTCATTCCACTGAAGGAAGCTTTGGTGGTGTAGTATCTTTCCCTGTCTCCCCATCTGCCTCAAGCTGAAAAAAAATCAGCCTGGACTGGTGAAGTCCTGATAACCAAAATAAATAACTAGGTGGCTGCCTAGTCATGACTTGATCCAGGTTTCAACATTGGCAGCACATGGTAGGTTGCTACGGTACCAGAGGAAACTTAAGTGCTGTGATGTCTCTCCCTCTAAATGAAAAATTTTTTTAAAAATGCACAAGACCCAGGATTAAAAAAAAAAAAAGTTGTTACTAACTAAACTGACAAATGTCTCTGCCTAGTTGTCTAAATGCTTATGCCACAAAGTTCCAGCAGCTAAAAGTTGCTGTCTTGTAAGAAAGAAAAAAAACATACAAATGACCATTGTTAAAAATACATTTATCAATAAAATATATTATACATATGAAAAAGGGGGTGCATTATATACAGTTTGATTTGCTGGCCCAGTCCTGAAAAGTCAACCTCATTTGCACAGAATATCAATTTCTTTATTTTCAAGGCACTGGCTCTGGTGTCCTCAACAGCTGAGTGGCAAGCCTCAGAGTTGTTGAGTCACATCTGAGTAAGAAGGGGGTAGGGTCTGCATATATAACACATCCTAACAGATCACCAGAAGCAACTGGTTGATTGTTTATCCAGCAGCTCCAACTTGCGTAACTTGCTGTCCCTTCAAGGACTCCAAAATTTGATAGCTTGGTCATGGGAAGCTCAATCAGGCTATTACATCCTGGAGGAAGGTTGAGTGAGCACATGAAGTAGTTATTTAAATGGTTTTTAAAATTAAAAGATCTATGTTAAATAACTAAAATTGAAAATCAAATGTCAGTTTTATTGCCCCCCCCCCCCATCATGTCTTCAAAGCTCACAATAGCACTGAGTTTGATATTCAGGGTGAGGAGAAGGGCCCGAGAAATGGGCAGCTGCCAAATTTGCTTCTAAGTGGTCTCACTTCCTCTTAAGGCAGTGCTTGAGCTGAAATAAGTGGGGCTGGCAATTGACTCCTTCTGGCAAATCAGGAGAGGAAACAGAGAAGCTCAGGAGGAGTTGCAGAGGTACTGGTGAATAAACTCTTGTGCTTTCTTCTTTTCTACCATTTCAAGTTTTTGGTGACCAGCTGGGTTTCGAAGCAGTAAGCTGCCAAATATGCTAGCTGCAGGACAAAGGAAAACAAAATGACTTAGCAAAAGAAGCAGTGTTTATTTTTATGTTGTTTATGTTAAGTTTTATGTTGCTTTTGAGTGAGGAGGGATGTCCCAAAATTATCTTCTGCTTTAAAGATACTAACTAGATGAGGGTAAACTTTGACCAATGCTTAAGAGGCTGGATGGAGCACACCCGTTACCATGTTCAAAGACCCAGATTCAAACCCCACCCCTCCACCACCTGGGGGGGGCTTATAATCCTAGAGACAAAACAAACAAATGAACAAAAACGTAGGCTTGACCAGCACTGTAGTGGACTTGGGACATTCCTCAACCATATTTCTCATAACGAATCGCAGGTTTTTTTTTTTTTAATTTATTTTTATTTTTTCCCCCCGCCCACCTCCAACGAATCTGTTTGTAGAGATTCTTTCCACATACAATTGGCTACTTACCTAGAATATTTTCATCCAAATGATTTTTTGACGAATTTTTTAGCAATTCTTGTAAAAATGCCATCAAGTAGTTGAAGACATTTCTGTGAAATGAGGGGAGAGTAGAAATGACCTGAAAGAAAGAGAACTAGGATTTATTTTTTTGTTGACTGAATAATTTCTATGTGCCAGCTACAGTCTAGGAATTGAGTACAAAATCCATGTGTATAAATAAGACTATGCACAGAAAATCCTGATAACTGACCACTTGACACAAGTGCCAAAAGAGAAGCATGAATCAAGTACTATGCGAATTTATAAGCCAAACTTCTTTGTGCTTTCATTAATAGATTCAAGAGGAGGCAGGGGAGATAGCATAATGATTATGCAAACACACTCTCATGCTTGAGGCTCCAAGGTCCCTGGTCCCAGGTTCAACCTCCAGCACCACTGTAAGCCAGAGCTGAGTAGTGGTCTGGTAAAAACAAACAAAAAAAAAACATTCAAGGGAATAAAGGACATTTTAATTGGACCTTGAATATACAAAACAATTAAACTTGTAAGGACTGAGGTATTTAGGGCAAAAGAAAAAAAAAGACAAGGGAAGAAAAACAGAACACAAGGTTAGAAGTCAATTATGGTAAAAGCACAATCTTTTGAAATGGTGCTAAGCCTAGAAGTGTCAGTTAAGCTAGAATTCAGTAAGCACTCTAGCTAGCTGCATATCTGAATCATTTGGAAATCTTATATAAAGTATATTCCAAAAGTGATTCTGAGTCAGTGAATGTTGAATGAGGCTCTGGAACCTGTATTATTAGCAGGTTTTCTAGGTTATTCTGCTATCTAGATTATTATCTGCTGTTGTGCTATGAACCACTAGATTATATCAAATCGCTTTGTTTATTAATAAAGTCACTTATTGACAATGGAGACAGTTATAATTTTAACCACGAGTAACATGATGAGAGCTTTAGAATGCATGGTCTGATAGCAACATTCAAATGAGCAATATTTAAATGAGGGGAGGGAAGAGTCTGAATGCAGGGTCTTGAATGAAGGGTCTTGAATGAAGGTAAGTGGTATGAGGATGGGAAGAAAGAAGAGTGAGCGATCCAGGGGAATTGAGAGAAGTCAGAAATGACTCACAATTCTGGGTTGAGTCATGGAATTAAAGGTGATGTCATTTTTAAAAAATGAGAGAAAGAACAGATTTGAGAAAATAAGATGAGGATCGTGTTTCTAAAGACACTGGATTAGAGGGACTGTGCCTACTTTGTTCCCAGTGGCCCATGAAGCCTGGGGCTGCAACATTTGTACAATGATGCTCAGTGCTTCCCCTCACCTGTTTACTTGCTGTGTAGTTGCCAGAACACTCCAAGCAGTTATGGTAGGCGCTGTAACAGATGACAGGCTCTGGCAGGCTCTCCAGGAAAAGCAGCAAGGCTTCAGCTACAGAATGATTACTAGCAGCTGTAGGCCCATTGTCAAGGAGCAGGTGAGGATGCCTTCCATGATCGGGAAAAAGTCCAGGAGCAGGCACCTGCCAGAGAACTGCCTACCTGCTAAAGTTCTCTGCTAAAAGCGAGAATGCCAGGCAGGGGTAGATAGCATAATGGTTATGCAAAGAGACTCTCATGCCTGAGGCTCCACAGTCCAAGAGATTCAATCCCCCACACCACCACAAACCAGAGCTGATCAGTGCTCTGGTAAAAAAAAAAAAAGGAAAGGTAAAAGCGAGAATGCCAGTCTGGTATCTTGAAGGGCCCAACCTTTCAGATTAGTTGTGGCCCCTTGAGTCCCTCCTATATTAGTTGATTAAACCAGTAAAGTCTTGAAATGGGGAGACAGTATAATGGTTATACAAACAACTTTCATGGCTGAGGCTTGGAGGTCCCAGGATCAGTCCCCAGTACCACCATAAGCCAGAGCTGAGCAGTGCTCTGGTAAACATAAACAATATTTTTTTTAAAAAAGGATGCAGGGGGAGCAGCAGCTATGTGCATCCAGCTAAGCACACATATAACCATGCACAAACACCTGGACTTGAGCCCCAGCTCCCCACTTGTAGGGGGGATGCTTCATGAGCAGTAAAGTAGGTCTCTAGGTGTCTATCATTCTGTCTCTTTTTTTTTTAATTATATTTTTATTTACTTATTATAGTAATGTGTGTGCTTAGCCAGGTGTGCCACTGCCTGGCATCTGTATTTTTATTTATTTATTATTAGATATATAGAGAGAAATTGAGAGGGGAGGAGGAAGTAGAGAGGGAGACACCTGCAACCCTGCTTCACCACTCGTGAAGCTTTCCCCCTGCAGGTGGGGACCAGGAGCTTGAACCCAAGTACTTGTGCACTGTAATGTGTGTGCTTAACCTGGTCCCCAAGTGTCTTTCTCTCTCTCTCTCTCTGTCTTCCCATCCTCTCCCAATTTCTCTATCCTGTCCAAAAAAAAAAGGAAGGAAGGAAAAAAGTGGCCACAGGAAGCATCGATTTGTAATACCAGCACCAAGCTCCATAGATATAACCATGGTGGCAATAAAAATTTAATTTTTTTTTTTTGTAAAGTCTTATAGCCCAGGAAGTGGTGCAGTGGCTAAATCTCTGGACTGCCTAGCATGAAGTTACAAGTCTGTTCCCCAGCACTGCATGTGAGGCTGATTCTCATTTTTTCTCTTTCACTAATAAAAACATTTAAATTTTTTATAAAGTATTTTCTGTGCAAGCTTTAAGTATGAAAAACATGATAGCTAAGATTTTGAGTCTTAAAATGTTATTTTCTTTTTCTCACCTCTCTTACTCAAATATATGCGCACACACACACACACACACACTCACTCTGAAGGATACAGAGGTCATCGACTGTTCCCTTATCCAAACAGTCCCTGACCTTCTGAAAGTCTGACCTCAGGCCTGGCTGCTGAAACAGATCTTCCTGGAAGAAAGACATAAAGTCACAAAATTATTATACTTTCAGAAAATCAGCAACAACCTCCTGACCTAGAAGTATAATCGGCAGTAGAGTGCAGAAAAGAGCACTGAAGTGAGGCCTATGAATCATTCAGGGCAGACAATCTGATTTTGGCTAATGTGGAGAATTTCATTTTGTAGACCTTCAGAGGCATGCATGCTCCCACAAAAGGTCTTTATAATGATAAAGCATGTTATAAAACTATGCTTATAGTATATCCATATACAACAAGACCCAACCTAAGGGAGAACTTAAAGGCAGCTGGGCTTCCTGCAGTGTTATGAAGGATTAACTAGAAAGATAAAAAACCTGAAAAGAGTCTGGAAAATAGCGTGATGGTCATGCCAAGGACTTTCATGCCTGAGGTTCTGAGGTTCTGAGGTTCAAGGTTTAATCCTCAGCACCACCAGAGGCCAAAGGTGAGCAGTGCCTAGGTTAAAACAACAATAAAAACAAACAAAGAAAAACATGCAAAAAAAAAAATCTGCAAGATGGAGAAAGTTAAAAAAAAAAGTATTCAGAGGGGTGGGAGTAAATAGCATTATAGTTATGCAAAGAAACTGATGCTGTGGTCTGGGAGACAGTGCAGTGGAAAGGCGCTGTACTCTCAGGCATGAAGTCCCAAAATTCAATCCCCAGCAGCACATGTACAGAGTGATGTCGGGTTCTTTCTCTCTTCCTATCTTGATTAATAAATAAAATATAAAAAAGGAACTCTCATGCTTGAGGCTCCATAAGCCAGAGTTGAGCACTACTCTGGAAAAAAAAAAATTTTAAAGGGTATTTGCATCCTGAGAACTCTCTAGATGGTTATCTTCCTGGAGGACCCCAGGCACTGAGAGGGAACATGCTGTGCTAAGAAGCCATCCCATGCAATTCTCTGATACATTATATTAATTGTATAGTGCTGCATAAATGTGTTAATAAAAATACTATGTGTTATTTAAAAAATTACATTTGAGGGGCCAAGTGGTGGCTCACCTGGTTGAGTGCATGTGTTACAATGTACAAGAACCTGGGTTCAAGACCCCAGTCTCCAATTGCAGGAAGCTTTACAAGCGGTGAAGAAGGTTTGCAGGTATCTATCTCTCTCCTTCTCTTATCTCCCCCTTCCCTCCTGATTTTTGGCTATCTCTGCCCAACAAATAAATAAGTTATGACCTTGGAATATGAGCTCAGACAGACAGGGATGCAGAGATTACAAAGGCTCCTGTGCTAAATATGAATAGACATGGGTCCTAGGGCAGATCGGTGGGGTTTACAGTTAACGGTATTTATATACTTTTTCAATATTTGGGAGCTACTGCCTGGCCTGATCCAGCTTTCTAGTTCTATTCCCAACTCCAACACCATCTTCCCAGACAATACCTTTGGCTCACCTGCACATTAGCTGTCAGGCTCTGGTAAAAATTAGTAAAGTCATGGGCCCCTTAGAATATACCTAAAATAGTGGTCTGGGAGGTGGCACAGTGGATAAAGCACTGGACTCTCAAGCAGGAGGTTCCTAGTTCAATCCCCAGCAGAACGTGTACCAGAGTGAAGTCTGGTTCTTTCTCTTTCTCCTTCTATCTTTCCCACTAATAAATTATGTGTGTGTGTGTGTGTGTGTGTGTGTGTGTGTGTGTGTGTGTGTGTGTGTGTGTGTGTGTGTATTAGATTTCCTGGGTTCTTCCGACATAAAGACCCCAAATTTCATCTTCTACACTTTTACATTTAAGTTCTTGATTATTAAACAATCTGTTCTGCTTTATATCTTAGTGCTTTTCAGCCACCTAGTTGCAGATGCTACCATGAGGCCTATCTAACTTCCCTGGGCAGACGACCTCACCAACATGTCCTGAAACCCCACCTCTGCAGAGCCTTGCCCCACTAGGGAAAGATAGAAACAGGCAGGGGTATAGATCAACCTTCCAGTGTCCATGTCCAGCAGAGAAGAAATTTTAGAAGCCAGACCTCTCACTTTCAGCACCCCACAAAAATCTTTGGTCCAGTGATCCAGGAGGTGGCACAGAGAATAAAGCACTGGACTCTCAAGCATGAGGGCCTGAGTTCAGTCCCTACAAGCACATATACCAGAGTGATGTCTGGTTCTTTCTCTCTTTCTCCTCCTATCTATCTCATTAATAAATAAACACAATCTTCAAATACAATATATATATATATATATCTTTGGTCTGTACTCCCAGAGGGATAAAGAATAGGGAACTTTTGGAGGCCAGGCAGTAGCACAGTGGGTTAAGTGCACATGGAACAAAAAGGCACAGACTGGTGTTAGGAAACCAGTTTGAGCCCCCGGCTCCCCACCTGTAGGGGAAGTCGTTTCACAATCGGTGAAGCAGGTGTCTATCTTTCTCTCCCCCGTCTTCCCCTCCTCTCTCCATTTCTCTCTGTCTTTTCCAACAGCGACAGCAATAACAACAGCAATAGTAACAGCAACACTGATAAACAACATGGGCAACAAAAGGGAAAAAAATAGCCTTCAGAAGCAGTGGATTTGTAGTGCAGGCACCGAGCCCAGTGATAAATCTGGAGACAAAAAAAAAAAAGAGGGAGTTTGGCGGTAGTGCATCATGTTAAGCGCAGGTGGCACAAAGCACAAGGACCGGCGTAAGCATCCTGGTTCGAGCCCCTGGCTCCCCACCTGCAGGGGAGTCGCTTCACAGGCAGTGAAGCAGGTATGCAGGTGTCTGTCTTTCTCTCTCCCTCTCTGTCTTCCCCTCCTGTCTCCATTTCTCTCTGTCCTATCCAACAATGACAACATCAATAAAATAAAAACAATAACTACAACAATAAAAAGCAACAAGGGCAACAAAAGGGAAAATAAAAAATAAAAAAAGAATAGGGAACTTTCTAATGGAGGGGATGGGATACAGAACTCTGGTGTTGGGAACTGTATGGAATTGTACCCTTCTTATCCCACAAACTTATCGATCACTGTTAAATCACTAATAAAAATATAAAAAGGGGGAGTCAGGAGGTAGCACAGCGGGTTAAGCACAGGCGGTGCAAAGAGCAAGGACCTGCGTAAGGATCCCAGTTCGAGCCCCCGGCTCCCCGCTTCACAGGCGGTGAAGCAGGTCTGCAGGTGTCTTTCTCTCCCCCTCTCTGTCTTCCCCACCTCTCTCCATTTCTGTCTGTCCTATCCAACAACAACAACATCAATAACAATAATAACTATAGCAATAAAACGACAAGGGCAACAAAAGGGAATAAATAAATAAAATAAATTTAATATACATATATATAATAAAAATGAAATAAAATAACATTTGAAAGGAGAAAACATAGTGGTCTGGGAGGTGGCGCAGTGGATAAAGCATTAAGCATAAGGTCCTGAGTTCAATCCCCGGCAGCATGTACCAGAGTGATGTCTGGTTCTTTCTCCTCCAATGTTTTTCATTAATAAATAAATAAAATCTTTTTTTTTTTTTAAAAAAAAGGAGAAACCCTAAGAGTATAGTAGTTCAGAATACAGTTTCGGGGGCTGGGCTGTGGTGCCGCCAGTGGCGCACACGTTCCCATGAGCGGAGACTCAGGCCAAGTGCACAGTCCACACCTTCACAAATGGCACAACAGTGCTGCAGAGACCTCTCTTTCTCTGTGTCTCTCTCTCCCCTCTGTATCTATCCTCAATCTCTATTAGAAAGAAAGGAAGGAAGGAAGGAAGAAGGAGGTGGCACAGTGGTTAAAGCACTGGACTCCCAAGTGTGTGTAATGCTGTAGTGCTCTGCTTCTCTCTCTTACCAGAGAAGAATAAATACTAAAAAAAAAAAAAAAAAAAAAAAAAAAAAGTGGCTTCTATAACCAGACTTCCTGGGTTCCAGTTTCAACCCTGCCTATTCATCGGGTTTGGGAACCCTGACTAAGTTATTTAACCTTCCTGGGTATATATTTCCTCATCTGAATAGTTATTATGAGAATTCAACAAGGCAATATACATAAAACACTTAAGAGTAATGTTTGGTACATATCCAATATATGTAAGGGAGAAAAAACATTACTATCAGAGGAATACATTTTACTCTAAAAAGTTAGATTATAGTTTGTAAAGGGCTCCCTGGAACCAGTATAAATGAGTTGATGTAATTGACTGATATCCTGATCCCTTGTATTTGCCCAAGTCACTCTAAAACCAGGGCTCCTGATTCAGGGACCAGGGCTCCATCTGTTCTATCTGGCTTGTCAACAAGTTAGCCCCTCCCATTCCCAGAAGCTGATGAGAGTTCCAGGAAAGGAGAACAGGCTGACATTCTGAGAAATCTCTAGATGGTTATCTCCCTGGGGGACCCCAGAGACCAAGAGAGGAAACATGCTGTGCTGAGAGGCCATCCCATGTAAGGCTACTTCATGACGGGTAGTCAGTGCCGCATCTAAGAGCGGGATCTCACAGCAGTGTGAAACCTGAACCTCTCTAGCCCACATCCACTCTCCAGGGAAAGAACAGCATACCATGGGTTCCTTCAGGAACCTGCAACGGATCAGGTCTCACTGCTTAACCACCACCTACCTGATGGATAGCATTTCGGTATAAGTAATCAACCATCATCCAGAGCTCTTTGGGGATTTCCAGGGGTTTCTCCAAAGAACTCTCACCATCTTCAGTCCGAAGTGGCATTAGTGTCTGAGAAGAAATAAGAAGCAAGATAGGAAGTTCCAACAGTAGCAGTTCTGGCAGGCCAGCTTCAGGAGAATGCATGAAGTGGGAACAGAAAACCCACAGAAGGAGAAAGGCATGCTAATGCCTCTAAGCAAGCATTCCTCAGGCAAAAAAATAAAATCAGGAGATACCACCAGGGTACAAAAGTGATGTTCAAAATGGGCAGGCTGGTGGCGCACCTGACTGAGCACACATGTTACAAAGGTGATGTTTGAGAACTGGGAGCAAGTTAAAGGCAGCATTTTCAATGAATCAGGTTGAATATGCATCCTTCACCTTAAAAATACATATATCCTAGGGCCCAGTCGTGGCACACCTGGTTGAGAGCACATGTTGCAATGCACAAGGGCCCAGGTTCAAGCCCCTGGTCCCCACCTGCAAGGGGAAAGCTTTGCGAGAGGTGAAGCAATATGGTAGGTGTCTTTCTGTCTCTCTCCCTTCTCTTATCATCCCCTTCCCTCTCAATTTCTAGCTGTCTCTATACAGCCCTGCTTCACTACTTGCAAAGCTTCCCCCCTGCAGGTGGGGGCTGGGGGTTCAAACCCGGGTCCTTGTGCTTTGTAACAGGTGTGCTCAACTAGGTGCACCACCACCTGGCCTTTGCTCTTCCTATCATTCCCTTCCCTCTCTATTTCTGAATCTCTATCCAATAAATATATAATTTAAAAATTTTAAAGATGAACTATGAAGTTATGACTAAAGTAAATCCAACAAAAATAGTAGGCCAAGGAACCCATTATTTTTTTTATTTTTTTATTTTTAATGACATTTCTTTTTTTTTTATTTTATTTATTCCTTTTTGTTGCCCTTGTTGTCTTAAGGAACCCATTATTTTAATCATTATTTTAGCATCCATGGCTGAGTTTCACTAATACACAATGAGGTGCAGAGGTGGGCCCGGGAGGGCTGCAGCCATCTTATTGGAACCCAAAGCTTTGTGAGGCGTAGGTGCCGTGCTTTTGTTCCCCACGTGTTGTTTTTCTCGCTGACTATCAGCGCGCAGAAAAGCCATGCCCTGCTGCCACTTGTCATGGATGTCCGTTTACAAAAAAAAAAAAAAAACGAAATATACGAAAGACTACAAAGCACAGCATTTTGCAACTTCTCTAATTAAGAAGTAGAATCTTCCCTGACTCTTAGAATCTAGGCTGGCTTCACAACCAGCTGCTAGTGGATAAAATAATCTGCCAACAATTGCCAGATTACAACTGCACAATAGAGCCTGTGTAAGATCAGAAGAGCTACAATGGAAACTCACAGGGTCATAAGAAGCAGTAATTCAGGACTGGGTAATGGCTCATCTGGTTGAGTGTTCATGTTACAATACACAAGGACCGGGAGTTGGGTGGTAGGACAGCGGGTTAAGTGCACATAGCACAAAGCGCAAAAACCGGCCTAAGGATGCCGGTTCGAGCCCCGGTTCCCCACCTGCAGGGAAGTTGCTTCACAGGTGGTGAAGCAGGTCTGCAGGTATCTGTCTTTCTCTCCCCCTCTCTGTCTTCCCCATCTCTCTCTATTTCTCTCTCTTATCCAACAACGACGACATCAATAACAATAATAACTACAACAATAAAAAAGGGCAACAAAAGGGAATAAATATATATTAAATTTTTTTTTTTAAATACACAAGGACCCAGGTTCAAGCTCTCAGTCTGTGCCCACAGGAAGAAAGCTTCACAAGTGGTGAGGCAGGTCTGCAGGTGACTCTCAAGCACTTTCCCTCTCTATCTCCCCCTCCCTTCTCAATTTCTAGCTGTGTCTGTCAGTGGAGAAGCAATTGCAGAAGCCAGACCTTCCACCTTCTGCACCCCATAATGATCCTGGGTCCATACTCCCAAGGAGTTAAAGAATAGGAAAGCTGGGGCTGGGTGGTGGTGCACCTGGTGGGCACACATGTTATAGTATTCGAGGACCTGGGGGTGGGAATTGTGTAGGATTGTACTCCTCTTATTCTATAGTCTTGACAATATTTCCATTTTATGAATGAAAATAAAAACAATGTGCAAAAACCTGGGTTGAGTACCCGCCCCCCCTTCCTGCAGGAGGAAAGCTTTTTGCAAGTGGTGAAGCAGTGTTGCAGGTGTCTCTCTCCCTATCATCCTCTTTCCTCTCAATTTCTGGCTGTCTCTATCAATCAATCAATCAATCAATAAATAAATAAATAAAGATGATTTTAAAAAAATTTTTAAAAAGAATAGGAGGGAGTCAGCGGTAGTGCAACAGGTTAAGCACATGTGGCACAAAACTCAAGGACGGGTGGAAGGATCCCGGTTCAAGCCCCCGGCTCCCCACCTGCAGGGGAGTAACTTCACAGGTGATGGGTGATGCAGGTCTGCAGGTGTCTGTCTTTCTCTCCCCCACTCTGTCTTCCCCTCCTCTCTCCATTTCTCTTTGTCCTATCCAACAACAATGACAACAATAATAACTATAATAATAAAACAACAAGGGCAACAAAAGGGAATAAATTTTTTTTTTTTTTTTCCCTCCAGGGTTATTGCTGGGCTCGGTGCCTGCACCATGAATCCACCGCTCCTGGAGGCCATTTTTCCCCTTTTGTTGCCCTAGTTGTTGCAGCCTCGTTGCGGTTATTATTGCCATTGTTGACGTTGATTTGCTGTTGGATAGGACAGAGAGAAATGGAGAGAGGAGGGGAAGACAGAGAGAGAGGGGAGAGAAAGATAGACACCTGCAGACCTGCTTCACTGCCCGTGAAGCGACTCCCCTGCAGGTGGGGAGCCGGGGGCTCGAACCGGGATCCTTACGCCGGTCCCTGCGCTTTGCGTCACTTGCACTTAACCCACTGCGCCACCGCC
This sequence comes from Erinaceus europaeus, assembly GCF_950295315.1. Lineage (NCBI taxonomy): Eukaryota > Metazoa > Chordata > Mammalia > Eulipotyphla > Erinaceidae > Erinaceus > Erinaceus europaeus. The sequence goes on along the minus strand of NC_080174.1, from coordinate 69,197,792 downwards.
CGACTCCCAAAATAAATATTTTTTAAAAAGGAAAAAAAAGTAGTAATTCATTGTTTTAAACCACTAAAACCTCAAGCTGCCATATTACACAGAAAGAAATAAAAATTGATTCAGTGGACAAGCTCTAGGGATACTAATGAATTATTAGTTACCTGTGAAAGATAGGCATGGGACTATCTTGTTTGACTGGTTTGGTTGCCAATTAGTTCTAGATGTTTCCTGTATCATGTGACTCACCAGATCCCTAATTGTTTCAAGAGGCAGATCCAAGATTGGCTCCTTCATGTAGCACAATGTATGGATGGGAGATCCAAAACAACTAGGCAGGTAGTTACCAGACACAGATAAAAAATAGTCCTTTCCCCTATCCAAGTGCAAAACCAGAATGTCCTCAATTTTGTCTTCACCAGAGTTGAGCTTTGTAGCTGAATTCTTATTTACAAACAACTCCAAATTTATATCAATGGCAGAATCTGAAGGAGAAAAAAAGTAAAAAAGTAATATTGACTAGAAGGAGGTCAAGAGAAAAAGGGCAAACAGGATTGGAGGAAAGAGAATCAGACATACAGGCTTAAGGAAAGAAAACAAGAGCTACCAGTCAACCAACATATGTAGCATTTACATATGTAGCATTCAAGAGACATAAGATCAAGGAGGTACTAGTCCATCTGGGAATACGAAGACAATAAATAAGAACATGTTTAGGCAAACATGAATAGACAAATGTTACAAAAAGAAAGCATTATGTAGTAAGTAGTACCGCCCAAGCCTAAAATATTTATATTAGTAAAATAGTAAAATAAAAAAGCGTGAGTGGTCTGGGAGGTGGCGCAGTGAATAAAGCATTGGACTCTCAAGCGCGAGGTCCCAAGTTCAATTCTTGGCAGCACATGTACCAGAGTGATGTCTGGTTCTTTCTCTCTCCTCCTACCTTTCTCATGAATAAATAAATAAAATCTTTTGAAAAAATAAAAATAAAAAGGCATGATCAGTGGCCAGGGAGTTGGCTTAGCAGGTAGAGCACAGGACTTAATGGGTTGGGTTCACCAGCACTGCATATGACAGAAGGACGCTATGAACTCTCTCTTGCTCATGTGTTCATAAAATAAACAAGTAAACAAGCCTTTTATTAAGTTTAACTTGCTAAATTTAATTTGACAGGACAGAGAGAGATTGAGAGGGAAGGAGGATAAAGAAAAAGACAGACAGACACAGAGAAACCTGCAGAGCTGCTACACACTTAGGAAACCTTCCCCCTGCAGGTGGGAACTGGGAGTTTGAACCCGGGCCCTTGTACATGGTAATACTTAACCAGGTGCACCACCACCAGGCCCCTACAAACCATTTAGAGAAAAAAAAAAAAAAAAAAGGCGGGCAGAGGTTAAATAGCATAATGGTTATGCAAACAGACTCTCATGCCTGAGGCGTCAGCATCGCAGGTTCAGTCCCCAACTCCACCATAAGCCAGAGCTGAATAGTGTTCTGGTTAAAAAAAAAAAAAAAAAAAAAAAAAACATAAGGGCTGGGGGAGACAACATAATGATTATGCAAAAGGTTCTCATGTCTGAGGGCCCCAGGTCCCAGGTTCAATCTCTAGCACCACCATAAGCCAGAGTTGAGCAGTGCTCTGGTTGTCTCAGTCTCTCTCTCTCTCTCCCCTCCCTTTTCTCTCCCTCCCTCTCCCCCCCCTCTCTATATACATACACACACACATATATACTTTCTCATTAAAAATAAAATATTAAAAAGATTTAATATCATATAAAAATAAATGAGATTACTGTGACACTTGATCTAATGGGTCAGGCAGAGGCACACCTGGTTAAGCGCACACATTACAGTGCAAGGACTCGAGTTCAGGCCCCTGTTCTCCACCTGCAGAGGGTAAGCTTCATGAGTAGTGAAGCAGAATTGCAGGTGTCTCTCCATCTCTCTCCCTCTCCCCTCTCAATTTCTCTTGGTCTCTAGCCAATAATAAATAAACAAAATGATTTAAAAATGTGGCGCAATGCACAAGGACCGGCAGAAGGATCCCAGTTCAGGCCCCCAGCTCCCCACCTGCTGGGGAGTCACTTCCTAACAATGACGACATCAACAACAACAATAACTACAACAATGAAAAACAACAATGGCAACAAAAGGGAAAATAAATAAATAAATAATAATAAATGTTTTAATTTAAAAAGAAAGTATAATCATATTATCAGTTTGTGAATTGTCTATAAATCAGGTTTAATTCCTCTGCCACAAAGCATAATCTCATGGAATGCAGTGGAGAAATTGGGAGGGCAGGACATGTGTGGTCCAGTCCAGGTTCAGATATAATTTCTGGCTTTTTTTTAAAAGATATTTATTTATTTATTTATTCCCTTTTGTTGCTCTTGTTGCTTTATTGTTGTAGTTATTGTTGTCATCGTTGTTGGATGGGACAGAGAGAAATGGAGAGAGGAGGGGAAGACAGAGAGAAAGAAAGAAAGATAGACACCTGCAGACCTGCTTCACCGCCTGTGAAGCAACTAATTTCTAGTTTATGACCCACTATCTCTCCCTAGAAAAGCAGATGTTAGGGAGTTGAGCTATAGTGAAGAAGGCAAAGAAATGGTTTCTAAATAGCAACTGCTTCACAGTAGTCTACGGTTTTCTAGGAAACCAGGGACTATACTTCATGACTGAGGATGCTTTTGAAATCGAACAAGCTGGGGCGATAGCATAATGCTTATGCAAAGGAATTTCATGTCTATGGCTCCAAGGTCCCAGGTTCAATCCCCAGCACCACCTTAAGCCAGATCTGAACAGTGTTCTGCTTTTCCTGTGTCTTCCTTTCTGAATATCTTTCTCTCTCTCTCTAAATAAAATAAAACAAATAAATAATTTAAAATACCATAAAAAGAAATGAAACTAATGCTCCTTACTATGCTGTATTATTTATAGATAGCACATCCATGGGATTTTTTGAAAGTTTCAACAAAGAACCCCAATACAAAAGCCTTATTTAGGAAGATCAACAGACAGGGTAGGATCATCTCCAAATAAATAGCCAGAAACCTGAGAACAGGGGCCTTACCTGGGAAGAGAAACCCTCTGCTGGGATTGGCACTCAGCCACTGCTTACAATATGAGTCTTCATGAGGCTTGTTGATGAATTCAAACTGACAGGGTACTTGTCCATTATGAATTGTAAATGACTGCACTTGTAATTCCATGTACTTCACATTCTGAAAACAAAACTGGGAACAAGTCCAGAACTAGTCAGACCAGTGCTCTGCTCTCAGTAGCCTGCTCTATCACCTCAAGTAGGCAGTACCTGCCCCGGAAAGAAAATAAAGAACCAGGGCTAGGTAGCGATACATCTGGTAAAGTGCAAGGACACCAGTTCAAATCCCTGGTCCCCCTCTGCAGGCGGGAAGTTTCATAAACAGTGAAGCAGTGTTGCAAGTGTCTCTCTTTTTCCTTCTCTATCTCCCTTTCCCCTCTCAATTTATCGTCTCTGTCCAAAATAAATTAGTAAATAAATAAGAAAGTACTTCCTTTTTCTTTTCTTTTTTTTTTTTTTTTGCCTCCAGGGTTATCGCTGGGACTCAGTGCCTGCACTACAAATCCACTGTTCCTGGAGGCTACTTTTCCTCCTCTGTTGCCCTTGTTGTTTATTGTTGTTATTATTGTTATTGCTGTTGTTGTTTTAGATAGAACAGAGAGAAATCCAGAGAGGAGACAGAGAGGGGGAGAGAAAGACACCTGCATACCCGCTTCAACGCTTGTGAAGCGACCCCCCTGCAGGTGGGGACAGGGGGGCTCTAACTGAGATCCTTACGTGGGTCCTTGCGCTTTGCACCATGTGTGCTTAACCCACTGCACTACCACCCACCCCACCCGTCTTTTCTTTAAAGTTATTTATTTATGAGCAAACGTGTTTCTCTCCTCTCCCGGATCAACTAGAAATACCAAAGGAGATCACCTGGGACTGAAACAAGACAGGACTAGAACAATCAGGAACCCACCAAATCAGCACCCCTGTGCTGACACCAGGGGACGAGAACTAGCTAGGAAACTCAGGAGGAGATCTATACCTTGGTGGCATAGTGGTGGGGCTGTGAAGGTCTCTTTGCATAACCACCGGATTTTCTCTGCCACACTCTGCTTTATCTCTTGGTCAGGAGTCAGTGATTAAGCTAAGAAGCCTACTTATAGTTTAAAAGCCCTCAGGCTCCCATAGCCTACAGGGAAGAAAAAGCACAAAAAGAGGCTTTTAAGCCACTGAGCTCCAAATCAGGGATTACAATACTATTGAAACAACTGTTAACTTCCACAACTGTGAACCCTTTAAAGTTATTTATTTATAAGAGAGAAGAGAAGGAGAGAGAGAGAAAGAGAACCAGAGTATCACGCTAATATATGATATGATATATCAAGGGCATTACAAAGGCCTACACCATAGAGTCCCATGTGACTGACCTTTTGGTATTGCCAATTCTGTATTACCCATGCTGTGACTCTCACATGAAAAGTTGTTTGCCCTAACTTGACTGCCCGTCACCTTTCTATATTGATTTCCTTCCCATCAACTTATACAAAACCAAGAAGTCCAGGCTCAGTTTAATTGCAGTTAAAGCAGAATGTCAGAAGAAAGACAAATCTACTGTAAGAATACACACTGTCATATATACTGAACCCAAACAAAACTCATTTTGGATGATCTCAGATTGCCAATGTCTGAGTGAAATATATGAACCGTAAAAGGCTAAAAGCTTCCGATTTGTAAAATCAGAATCCAATAATCCCTCCCTTCTCAGTTTGCATTATCAGACCCACTTTATCTATAAGCATCTATCAAGAAAGACTAGAAGCAGCCTAGGGGCTGGTGTAGTAGATAAGCATGAGGCACTGAGTTTGATCACCGGCATCTAATATGCCAGAGTGATACTCTAGTTCTCTCTCTCTCTCTTCCCCTTTGTTTATTTACTTATTACCAGGGCACTGCTCAGCTCTGGCTTATGGTGGTGCTGAGAATTAAACCAGGGACCTTTGGTACCTCAGGCATGAAAAACTTTTTGTACAACCATTATTCTATCTCCCCAGACTTGGATATTTGGGGGAAAAAAAGAAGAAGAAGAATAGAAGGGGCCAGGTGGTAGCACACCTGGTTAAGCACACCGACTACAGTGCTTAAGGACCCAGGTTCAAGCCCCTGGTCCCCACATGCAGACAGAAAGCTTCACGAGTGGTAAAGTAGGCCTGCAGGTATCTCTCTGTCTCCTTCCCTTTATGTCTCCCCCTCCCTCTTCAGTTTCTGTCTCTATCAAATAAATAAATAAATAAAAATTAAGAGAAAAAAAGGGCTGAGTGGTGACACACTAAGTAGAGTGCACATGTTACCCTGTGCAAGGATCCAGGTTCAAAAGCCTAGTTCCCACCTGCAAGGGAAGAAGCTTGACAAGTGGTAAAGTGATGTTGCAGGTGTCTCTCTTTTTCTCTCTCCCTCATCTTTTCTCTTCCCTCTCAGTCTCTCTCTCCCTACATACATACACACACATACACACACACACACACACACACACACTGAAAAATAAATAAAATAAGAATGACTAGAAGCTATGAGGAGAAACCTAGCCCATAGGTAGGACCCACAATTTGTTATGTGCATGGCCCAGGCTAGAGACCCAGCACCACATGGGAAGTGGCATGACAATAGGAGAAGCTCCAGTGCTGTTGTAGCTCTCCCTCTCTTTTTTTTTTTTTCTCTCTATCTTTCTAAATGGATGGAAAAGGGTCCCGGGATTGGTAAAATTCCTCATACTTGAGGACCCAGCTTCATTTAAACACACACACATACACACACCCCTTTTAGGAGTTGGAAGATAGATCACCCAGTAGAGTGCACACGGTATCATGTGTGAGGACCCCAATTCAAACCCCACCTCCCCAACCCCTGTACCACAAAGCATGATGCAAGCAGAAGCTTCACAAGTGATAGGCTAGTGCTTCGGTCTCTCTCCTCTGGATCTCTTTCTAGCCTTTGTTTCTCACTTTCTTTCTTTTTTACTTTTATTAAAGATTTATTTACTAGTAAGAGAGAACTCTGGCACATGCAATGCTGGAGACTGAATTCCAGACCTTATGCTCCAGAGTCCAAAACTTTATCCACTGCATCACCTCCTGGGATGCTTGCCTTCTTTCTAAAAAAAACAAACAAGTAAAGGAAGGGAGTAGAAAGCAGTAAAAACCCTGGTAGAAAAATATAAAGAGGCAAAGAATCTGACAGGGACCTCCTTGAATTCTGATCTCTAATCCAGGAAAGTTAAGCTCTAGGAATAAAAAAAGACTGTCAGTGTTCCAGGTGTGTGTCTCTCTTACCTCTCGCTTGGAGAGAGACACAGAAGGAATGTTGGCGTTTTCCATCTTATCCAGGGAGCGAACAATCTCCTCCAGGGTCTTCCGATAAAGCTCTTCATTTACGACCCTCACCTGAAGGGAGAACATCAGAGACTGAGCGCCTTGGCTTCTTCTTGTCTCTTTTTTCCAGCACAGTTAACTATTATGGGGCTGGGAAACTGCAATAGACAGCAAAGACAAAGTGAAGGCCAAACAGATGTGCTTCATGAGTAAAGAACTCAACTAACAACCTGTACGAAAAGTAAAGTCAATGGCTTTTTTGATTAGTAGAAAGAAAGCACAGTAGTGAAAGCTTGGTTGGCACTTCTGCCAGGTCTTCAGCTCAGAGAAAAGATGCTCAGAGCATAGCTTAATTTTACTTACTCCTTCCAACAAGCCTGCAGTGAGAAACATCTCTAAGGTGTTGATTTAAAATATATGTCACCCCATCCCCCTTTTTTTTCCCCAGTTAGGAACATGGCATTTAACTTTATTCTTTTTGTCTTTTCCCTTTTGTTGCCCTTGTTGTTTTTCATTGTCGTTGTAGTTATTACTGTTGTTGTTATTGATGTCATCAGTTAGATAGGACAGAGAGAAATGGAGAGAGGAGGGGCAGACAGAGAGGGGGAGAGAAAGACAGACATCTGGAGACCTGCTTCACCTGAGGTGGGGAGCTGGGGTCTTGAACAGGGACCCTTATGCTGGTCCTTGCACTTTGCACCATGTCCGCTTAACCAGCTATGCTACCGCTTAACTCCCCTTGACTTTATTCTTGATAATGTTCAGGTGGTTTTACAATGAACTTATGGAAGCACATTAAAAGTCACATAAATATTACCAGGGAGCCTGCTAGCTTATTACCGATTTTTTTAATCTTTATTTTTGTAATATTTATTTATTTATTCCCTTTTGTTGCCCTTTTTTTTTTTTTTTATTCTTGTAGTTATTATTGTTGTCGTTTCACTGCTTGTGAAGCAACTCCGCTGCAGGTGGGGAGCCAGGGGCTCAAACCAGAATTTTTACGCCAGTTCTTGTGCTCTGCACCACATGCGCTTGTGCTACCGCCTGACTCCCTAATGTTTATTTTTAATTTTTTTAAAAAGATTTTATTTATTTATTCATGAGAAAGATAGGAGGAGAAAAAGAAGCAGACATCACTCTGGCACATGTGCTGCTGGGGATTGAACTCAGGACCTCATGCTTGAGAGTCCAATGCTTTATTAACTGCACCATCTCCTGGACTTATCACCATTTTGTTTGTTTGTTTTTATTTATTTATTTTCCCTTGTTTTTTTATTATTGTTGTAGCTATTATTGTTGTTATTGATGTTATCATTGTTAGATAGGACAGAGAGAAATGGAGAGAGGAAGGGAAGACAGAGAGGGGAAGAGAAAGACATCTGCAGACCTGCTTCACCGCCTGTGAAGAGACTCCCCTGCAGGTGGGGAGCCAGCATCTCGAACCGGGATCCTTACTAGGTCCTTGCGCTTTGCGCCACATGTGCTTAACCTGCTGTGCTACCGCCCGACTCCCCTTATAACAGTTTTTTTTTTTTAACCTGTGTTCCACCAGTCAAGATAATTTTGTCAGTAGGTTTCCCCACTGAATTTTGAATTGTAAGCACATTTCTGTCATTTCCCAATAAAAAAACTCAAGTAGCACTTATCAGGCTTTTTGCAAACTAGCCTCACCAATTCTGGCATGCCCCTACCTGCATCCTTGAAAATTGATTATATAAAGAAAAACAGAGGGGGCATGGTAGTGGCATACCCAGTTAAGCACACATAGTACTGAGTAAGCATAAAGATCCAGGTTCGAGCCCCAACTCTCTACCTGCAATGGGGATATTTTTCACAAGTGGTGAAATAATGCTGCAGGTAGGTATCTGTCTTTCTCTCTCCCTTTCTATCTTCTCCTCTCCCTTCTCAACTTCTCTCTGTCCTGTCAAATAAAATAGAAAGAAAAAAAAAAAAAAAGGAAAAAATGGCCATTGGAACCAGTGGATTCACAGTGTCAGCAATAACCCTGGAGGCAAAATATACAAAATAAATAAATAAATAAATAATGGGAAAAAAATATATATATATATATATGAAAAACAGATGTTGCAGAAGAGGAGAAACAGATAATTAAAATGTGAAAACTGAACATCACCAATAATCAGGGAAATTAATTTGCTCACTGGGTTGACAAAAATAAAGATCATAAAAAAATTTAAAAATCTAAAGCCAGCAGAAGTCAGGTGGTAGCACAGCGGGTTAAGCGCATGTGGTGCCAAATGCAAGGACCAGTGTAAGGATCCCGGTTTGAGCCCCTGGCTCCTCACCTGCAGGGGGGTCGATTCACAAACAGTGAAGCAGGTCTGCAGGTATCTATCTTTCTCTCTCCCTCTCTGTCTTCCCCTCCTCTCTCCATTTCTCTCTGTTCTATCCAACAATGATGACATCAATAACAACAACAATAACTACTACAACAAGGGCAGCAAAAGGGAATATGTTAAGTGAATATTAAAAAAAAAATGTTTTAAATAAAGCCAGAATGCCAGTGAAGAAAATAAGGTCAAACATAGTTGGCAGAAGTGTGAAAAAGTAAGGGCTGTTGGGAGGATAACTTTGCAGGATCAAATACATTTAAAATACCTTTTCCTTTGAACCCTAGGAATTTGTTCTATAGAAATATGCAAAGATACAGGTGAAGGCCAGTCATTCAAGCTCTGTGTAGCATAACTTTGAAAACAATGATCTATGATACATTATGGTGCCTCCAACTGGAGCATTCTGAAACCTCTACAATACTAAGGTGTGGCTGACAAGGTGACTCAGCAAGTAGAGCACAGGATTTGCAAGCATGAGGCCCTGGCTTCTGGTGGTGCTGGGGATTGAAGCTGGGAGTGTCAGGCATGAAAGTCTTTTGCATAATCATTACGCTATCTCCCAAGCTCCCAGGTGCAACTGCAGGCGCCACGTGTGTTGCAGATACCCTCTAGTCTCTCTGTCTCTGTCTCCCATTACATCAACCAATTCCTTAATAAAATAATGAGGGTGCTCACTTTTTTCCAAGCACACTACTGATTTATTATTTTTTAAACATTATTTTTCATTCATGATTTAATAGGCTTACCAGACTATGAGATTACAGGCATATAGGTTCACCCAAAACAAAAGTTCTGGGAGTAAGGACAGTGAGTTTTTGCAGGCAAGATAACAATTCCTGAGCAGGGTTTCCTCACTGAGCATCACAATCATCACTAGACTTGGCCAGACTTGGCCAAAGATTAGAGCAAGTGAGAACACATGACTCCTCTTCCAGCAGGGCCACTGTACTTTCTGGGGCACGTCAGGAAGGCAGGGAGGTGATGGTTAGGGCTGTACTTCACTGGTGGCTGACCCAACTCTCTGAGCCAAAGCCCCTCCTTCCCAGTTTTCCTCTCTCTGATGCCACTTGTGACAGGGAAGTCTGCCTCTTTTTTTTTTTTTTTTAAGATGTTTTTATTTATTTATGAGAAAGATAGGAGGAGGAGAGAGAAAGAACCAGACGTCACTCTGGCACATGTGCTGCCGGGGATCAAACTCAGGACCTCATGCTTGAGAGTCCAAAGCTACACCACTGCGCCACCTCCCGGACCATGGAAGTCTGCCTCTTACTGTGCCTGTGTGGACTCTTGAGGGTGCTCTATCCTAACAGACACAGGAAGATCTCCAAAGACATAGTGCATCAGAAAAGATGTCCTCAGGGTTTGGTGACATCGCTCACTTGGAGAGTGAGCTGATTTACTATGTGCACAACCATGTTTGAGCCTGGTCCCCACTGCATGGCAGGAAGCTTCAGCGCTGTGGTCTCTTTCACACTCTCTGCGCCTTTCTATTGCTGTCTCTATATATTAAAAAAAAAAAAAAAAAAAAAAAAAAAAGGAAGGAAGGAAAGGAGAAAGAGAGAGAGGGAAAAAAAGAGGGGGTGGGCAGTAGTGCACGGGGTTAAGCACACACAATACAAAGCACAAGGACGCACATAAGGATCCTGGTTCGAGCCCCCGGCTCCCCACCTGCAGGGGGGGGTCACTTCACAAGTGGTGAAGCAGGTCTGCAGGTGTCTATTTTTCTCTCCCCCTCTCTATCTGCCATCCCTTCTCAATTTCTATCAAATAAAAAATGGGGAAAATGAATACCAGGAGCAGTGGATTTGTAGTGGCGACACCAAGCCCCCCCAAAAAAAATAGATGTTCTCAGAGCAATGTGTATATGTTATCTCTTACAAAACAACAACAAAAACCAACAACAATCTCTGTTATATATTGAATACTGCCACATTTATTTGAGCTTAACAAAATCAGTTACTAGGGGAGTCGGGCTGTAGCGCAGCGGGTTAAGCGCAGATGGCGCAAAGCACAAGGACCGGCATAAGGATCCCGGTTCGAACCCCGGCTCCCCACCTGCAGGGGAGTCGCTTCACAGGCGGTGAAGCAGGTCTGCAGGTGTCTATCTTTCTCTCCTCCTCTCTGTCTTCCCCTCCTCTCTCCATTTCTCTCTGTCCTATCCAACGACAACAACAATAATAACTACAACAATAAAACAACAAGGGCAACAAAAGGGAATAAATAAATAAAATAAATATAAATTTTTTTTAATCAGTTACTAATTTAATTTAAATTAAAATAATTCTTAAAAGCAACTTCCTCCCTTGAGAGGAAGAAGACCAGAAATAAAAAAGTGGTCTTGGCTGTTAAAAGTCAGTCCCTTATAGAATAATTATAATAGACACCAGCTGCCGACCTACCCCAATGTCAAACACAGAGCTGACAGGCTTGTGGTCACTGGTCTTTAGGGCCATGTGGCTCTGGTAACTGAGCTGAGTGATGTTCTTCCCTTTCCAAAGGATTCGGTCACACCAGGCAGGAGCACGGCACTTCTCACTGAAAGGCAAAGTTCATATGTGAAGCCTTTGGAAGCACAGTAGCACCAACTTCCTGGTTAGTACTGGTACAGAGCCTTCAAGTCCACAAGGCCTGGTTATCTGAGAAGGGAGGATTGATTTGGACCCAGCAAGAGGTTACATATTTCCTCTGGGTATTATCCCAAAGAACCAAGAAAGGTGGAAGTCAAAACATTCTGAATGATTCTCTGCTCTTTACCCTCCTATGGGGATTAGGTGAGAGTGAAAGAGGCAGTCTGAGAATAAGTTCAGTGACCTAAAAGATACTGGATAAAACGGGTCCTGAATTCCTACAACCTGGATTCAAATCTTAGCTCTCCCACTTGTCTGCTTAGGAGAGTCCTCCTTAATTTTTTCTGTGCCTCAGTTTCCTGATTTGTTGTTTTCGCCAGGCTGGCTTCACGGGCGGGCAACAGAGGACCAGGGACTCATGGTTGAGCTGTATGCAGTATCTCTTTATTCATGCAGGAAGCAGCACAATCTATACCAAGCTAAGCTAAACTCACACAACTACCAACTAACCAAAACGAACAATGTTGTCCTTACAAACTTTCCAAGTAGGGTGTAAACAGGATGTGACGTAGAGAGGGTGGAGAGAAAAGTGACTGGTGAAAATCAGGGTATGACAAGGAGAGGGGGCGGAGCAGGCAAGAATTCTGCGACTGAACCACCAATGCCCTGGAGGGAGGGTGGTGCTTGTTAACAGCCATTATGTAAATAGAATGAAGTGGTTATGTAAATAGAATAGTGTTAAGCAGGGGGGATTAAACTAATGAAACAGAAGGGGTTTTTAGAAGCATACCAACACTGATTTATAAAATAAGGATGCTCATAAATCCTATCTGCTTCAATAAGATGTTGAGAAAATCAAGTGAGCTCATATAAGGAAAGTGTTTCAAATAGTGCATGGCTTACTATAAGTGTTTATTTAAAAAATCAGCAACTCTGTAATGACCAGGTAGGTCCAAGATAAGTTGGAATTGTCTTATCACCGTAACCATAGCTGAAAGGTGAATCAAGTGTCATGGATGAATATGGAACAAAGGCTCAGACAGTCAAGAAGAAAATACGCAGAAAGAGGTCTGCCTCGTGAGTAGATACAGACAGAAAATGTTTGACCACAGTGAAAAACATGGGGAAGAAATCATGGGAAATCTATGGGCCATCAGAGCAATATCTGCGAAAACCAGAGGTTTTCCATCCCCTGACGCAATCACTGACCTACCTGGTATCCCAGTCATTGGAGCCAGTGTCGTACTTATAGGTGGGCTGGAATGTGAGCTCACCCTCTGTGAATCCCTCAAAAACAGCCTTTGCAGCCACCTGATTTTTCAGCTATACAGAAAAATGAAGAAAAAAGAATCTCAGTACAAAAAACGTCAAACTTTATACAGTGGAGGAAAATCAATCTGTAATCTGAACACTCCCCTAAAGGAAAAGGCCATTAAAAAGCTGTTCTATAAGATTTTTTTATTTTTTAAACCAGAATACTGCTCAACTTTGGCATGTGGTGGTGTGGGGGACTGAATCTGGGACTTTATAGAGTCTCAGCCTTAAGAATCTGTTTGCGGGAGTTGGGCTGTAGCGCAGGTGGCGCAAAGCACAAGGTCGGCATAAGGATCCCGGTTCGAGCCCCCGGCTCCCCACTTGCAGGGGAGTCGCTTCACAAGCGGTGAAGTAGGTCTGCAGGTGTCTGTCTTTCTCTCCCCCTCTCTGTCTTCCCCTCCTCTCTCCATTTCTCTCTGTCCTATCTAACAACGACAACATCAATAACAATAATAACTACAACAACGAAAAACAACAAGGACAACAAAAGAGAAAATAAATAAATAAAATTTTTTTTTTAAAAAAAAAGAATCTGTTTGCATAAGCTTTATACTATCTCCCCACCCTATTCTATAAGATCTTGAGTTAGCAGCAGGTAGGTAGCATAATGGTTATGCAAAGAGACTCTCATGCTCCAAAGTCTCTGGTTCAAGCCCCCACAACACCATAAGACAGAGCTGAGCAGTGCTCTGGTTAAAAAAATTATATATATACACACACATTTATATATACATACATACATATACACACAAATATATACACACATACATATATATACACACATACATATATGTATATACACATACATACACATACATATATGTGTATATACAAATACATATATACACAAGTATATATGTGTATACATATATACATATATGTATGTATATATACACACATACACACACACACACATATCCAAGTGGTGGTGCACCCAGCTGCTGAGCACACTTTACATGCACAAGGACCTGGATTCCAGCCCCCAGTCCCCACCTGCAGAGAGCAAGCTTCACAAATGGTGAAGCTGTACTGCAGGTATCTCTCTTTTCCTCTCTATCTCCCTCCTCCTCTCAATTTCTGGTAGTTTCTATCCAATAAATAAAGACCTTGAGTTAACTAACTCTCAGGAAGAGAAGCATGCCAAACATTCCTTTACCTGTTACAAAGTTAAGCCTCTTTTGAAAAAATGAACCTAGAATCCAAAGGATTTGAATATCATCTTACTGAGTCTCCTAAGAATATTAAGCACTTGTGCCCTGAGATTCTGTAATTTGCAAAATACTGTTAAAATTACTGATGGAGGGGCAGTAGTGTATCCGGTTTGAGTATATACATTATCATGTGCGAGGACCCATGTTCACTCAATCCCTTGTCCCCACCTGGGGGCAGGAGCTTTGTAAGTGTTGAGACAGTGCTGCAGGTAATGCTGGGGCTTGGTGCCTGCACTACAAATCCATTGCTCCCGGAGGCCATTTTTTCCCATTTTATTAGATAGGACAGAGAGAAACTGAGAGGGGAGGGGAAGACAGAGAGGTAATGAGAAAGACAGACACCTGCAGACCTGCTTTACCACTTGTAAGGTGACCCCCCTGCAGATGGGGAGCGTGGTAGGATCCTTCTGTGGGTTCTTGCACCTCATACTATGTGCACTTAACCTGGTGCACCACCTCCCAGGGCACCCCCCCCCCCCCCGCAGGTATCTCTTTCTATCTTCCCCTGTCCTCTTGATTTCTTTCTGTCTCTACTGAATAAGTAAAATATTTTAATTACCAATGGAAAATAAAATTATATTTAAAATAATACATATATTAAATTATGTTTATTTTGGGTAGAGAGAGAATTAAGAGGAAAAGGGGGAGATAGGGAAAGACAATCTGCACTGTTTCATTGCTCATAAAGCCTCCTCCTGCAGGTGGGGACTGGGGTCTTGAACCCTAGTCCTTGCACATGGTAATGTGTATGTTCAACCCAATGTGCCACCACCTGGCCTTATTAAAAAAGAATACTAAGTCCTCAGGGACACAGAGTTTCTCCTTTCCAGGAATCAAATCGTTTTTTTCTGTATAGCACAGTTACTTTAGTGATACAGAGAGACAAAACTGTGTTGTCATATTAATCATCTAAACTGGCAGAGGTTTTGTGTCTTGGCTTCCCTATCTAGAAATTTAACTTATTTATTCCTTTTATTACTGGGCTTTCACTGCTTCAGGATGATTGTGCCCCTCCCCCCCACCCCTCAGAAAGATACCACAGCACTGAAGCTACCTTGCTGGGGGCTGGGCTGGGCTCAAACCTGGGTCATGTCCATGAAAAAAACAAACAAACAAAAAAAAAACATACTATTTGAGTGAGCTAGCTATATTACAGGTCCTGCAAATTTTAGATTCATAATATTGAATAAAATACACCTCACAAAAAAAAATACACCTCACAGAGCTGATAAATAGAATTAAGGGGCTGGAGAGGGACAGATGGTGATATACCAGGTTAAGCATACACGTTAGAATGCACAAGGACCTAAGTTCAAGCCCCAGGTCCCCACCTCTAGTGGGGAAGCTTCACAAACAGTGATGCAGTGCTGCAGGTGTCTCTCAGTTTCTGCCTGTGTGTGTGTGTGTGTATGTAGCATTAGGACATACACCATATCGTGTGCATCACCCCAATTTCAGACCCAGCACTACATGTAAGCACCATAACACCGGGCCTGTCTGTCTGTCTAAAGTAAAATAAAAAGGAGCAGTGAAATCACACGTGTGAGGCTTGGTAATAAAAAGAAAAAAAGAAGAAAGAAAGAAAGAAAGGGAGAAAGAAAGAAGGAAGGAAAGAAAGAGAATAAAAGAATAAAAACAGTGACTGGCGGACACATGATAATGGCTAGCATTCTTCCTACTGCATTAATTCTAGGAGTTCTTTTCCAATCATACTCTCTTCAAGAACTAAAATTCACAGGTGTTCCTATTCCTCCTGGAGCAGCAAGCTCAGCACTATATATTCGGGTGAAGACAGGCCCTCTAACCAGGGAGCAACAGTTGCACATTACCCAGGATAAGAATTTCTTAAAAATGCATTTACATGTTGTCTGGGAGGTGGTGTAATGGATAAGGTACTGGACTCTCAAGCAAGAGGTCCTGAGTTCAGTCCCTGGCAGCACATGTGTCAGAGTGCTGTCTGGTTCTTTCTCTCCTATCTTTCTCATTAATAAATAAAATATGTAAATATGTAAATTTTTATTATTTTCTGTCGCCACATATATACACGACAACAGAAGATAATAAAAATTTACATATTAATGTAAGCTGATGCTTCCTGAATGGGTAATGTATAGACCTTAAAACCATCCGGAAAGTAGAGAACTTATAAAACAGGTACTATTATTTGAACTCACTATTTTTTTTTTTCTTTTTTCCCAGATCACTGCTCAGCTCCGGGTTATGGTGGCATAAGGGATTGAAACTGGGACTTTGGAGCCTCAGGTATGAGCATCTCTTTGCATAACCATTATTCTATCTCCCTCATCGCCAAGTACTATTATTTGAGCAAAGACTAAAAAGAAGGTGAAGAAGATGGGTTAAGCTACTAGGGAAATTAGAATGCTTCAGTACAGAATATAGAGTCAAGACACAGATGTTCTAGAAACAGAGGAGATTAATGCTAAAATAGGAATTAAAGAGAATAAAAATAATTTACCAAGGTAAAAAGCTGGAGAGAAAAATGGATTGACGAAGACATAATTCTATAAAGAAAACAAACATAAGAATGTTAACAAGAATTTTTTCCTTTAATTGATCTGTACTTGGAGAAAAGTTAACAGAAATATTTAATGACAATACAAAGGTTATTAAGGTGGGGACACCGACTAAAAGCAAAAAGGACCCTAGTATTCTGAACAATTCTGACTACTTGAACAGTTCTAAAGTCCACCAGGGAGTAGCCTAAAGAAAGCAAAAATGAAAGAGATTCCTCTGGTCCTGTGAAATGGCTAAATGCTCTGAGAAAAATGCCAGCCCATCAACACTGAAGAATAGAGACCGTAGAACTGGGGAGTAAGGCATAGCACAGTGGGTTAAGCGCAGGTGGCACAAAGTGCAAGGACAGGCGTAAGGATCCCGGTTCAAGCTCCTGGCTTCCCAAATGCAGGGGAGTCGCTTCACAAGTGGTGAAGCAGGTCTGCAGGTGTCTATCTTTCTCTCCCCCTCTCTGTCTTCCCCATCTCTCTCTGTCCTATCCAACAATGACATCAACAATAACAACAATAATAACTACAACAATAAAAACAACAAGGGCAACAAAAAGGGGAATAAATAAATAAATATTGAAAGATCTTTTAAAAATAAAATAAAAATCTATTAAAAAAAAAAGAAGAAGGGGGAGTCAGGAGGTAGCGCAGCAGGTTAAGTGCATGTGGTGCAAAGCACAAGGACCAGCAGAAGGATCCTGGTTCAAGTCTCTGGCTCCCCACCTGCAGGGGAGTCACTTCACAGGTGGTGAAGCGGGTCTGCAGGTTGTCTATCTTTCTCTCCCCCTCTCTGTCTTCTCCCCTTCACTCCATTTCTCTCTGTCCTATCCAACAACAGTGATAGCAATAACAACAACAATAAAGCAACATGGGCAACAAAAGGGAATGAGTAAATAAATAAATATTAAAAAGAAGAAGAAGAAGGAGGAGGAGAAGAAGAAGAAGAAGAATTAGAAGACTGTAGAACTGGTTCTCAGGAGTGAGAAAAGTCACTCAGGAAAAAGAATTTCCATTCACTCTGTATAAGTCCGGTGAGGAGATGATAGAGAGGGTTGAACAGGAGGCTCATAAAATAAGGTAAATTTTTTCAAATCTTAGTAAATCATCTTAAATATATCAAGTTTCTCCTTTATGAAAAAGAAGCTTGCTAGACCTATAGCTCCAACTTGAAGGAGTAAGTATGTTGTGTACAAGAGATATGGAGAACACATGCTCTTGTTTCAAGGGAGACACAGGACCCTCAAACAAAGAGCTCACGGAGAGGAGGAATGAAGGTAAAAGGGAGAAACGTCCAGACATCAGCTCCTCAAGGAAACCTCCCATGCTGAGGAGGAAGAGGCTGAGAGCTGAGATGCCAGGTTTCTCTGTACCCTCAGAGTGGGGGTGGGGGGACCACTGCCTGAAGAGCGCACAGGTGGCCGTCTGTACCTGATCATATGTATACAGGATTTGAAAGGACTTCTCTTCGATGAGCTTTTTCACTTTTTCCACATCCAGCTCTTCTATCCTGTAGTTGAGGTCCCCCAGCCACAAGATCACACTGTGAGGACAGAGCACAAAGGTCACAGGGTTGAAGAGGGACTTCACCTATCCCATCAAGCATGCGTCTGACAGAAGGCCCTGAAACCCAGTCTTACGGCAGCTGGGTGGGAAAAGAACCCAGAAAGTTAGGAGCTTTGTTTTCCTCTTGCCACTCCCACTAGCGCCACATTTAGCATGCTGCTTAATCATTTAACTGGGGTCTGGATCATTACAAACAGTCTGGACTTGCCCTGGACAAACTTATTCTTATATAGTTGGAAAGATAGTTTAATAGAATCTAAAAATGAGTGGCCAGGGAGGTGGAGCAGTGGATGAGGCACTGGACTCTCAAGCACAAGGTCTGGAGTTCAGTGCCTGGCAGCACATGTACCAGAGTGATGTCTGGCTCTTTCTCTCTATTTTCTCCTATCTTTGTCATTAAGAAAGAAATAGTTGAGCCCACAGTTCCCCACCTGCAGGGGTCGCTTCGTAAGTGGTGAAGCAGGTCTGCAGGTGTCTGTCTTTCCCTCTTCCTCTCTGTCTTCCCCTCCTCTCTCCATTTCTCTCTGTCCTATCCAACAACAAAAATGGCAGCTATGATAACAACAACAGCTACAACAAGGGCAACAAAATGGGGAATATGGCCTCCAGGAGTAGTGGATTCACAGTGAAGGCACTGAGCCCCAGCAATAATCCTGGAGGAAAAAGAAAGGAAGGAAGGAAGGAAGGAAGGAAGGAAGGAAGGAAGGAAGGAAGGAAGGAAGGAATCTTAAAAAAAAAAAAAAAAAAAGAATCTTCAAATGAGACATTGGTTTGCCTCCTTCCTGAAAAAAGGCAATAAATAAATCAATAAATAAATAATCAAGTATTAGGAGTCATGTCAATCCACCAGGAACCCCAAAACAGATGATGCCATAATGTCCCCTCCACCTCCATGCACACTCAAGTCCATGATACACACTCTCAACCTTTGTTTCTGGAGTTAAATTTCTATGAAACAAAGCTCAACATTTCCAGTGGAGTCTGGGTTGATCTATCATCATATAATTTTTATTTATTACATGAAGGAGAGTTTCATATGAGGGAAAGAGAAGTGAAGATAGAAAGAGAGAGAGAGAGAGGGAGGGAGGGAGAGAGAGAAAGAGAGAGAGAGAGATACTGAGCGCCAGAGCACCTCTTCAGTACATGACTACATGACTACCACCATATCTCCAGCTGGCTCTTTTTGTAATGTGGCAGGTATTTTATTACTCTTGCTGTCTTGGGGAAAGATAACTGACTGTTCCCAGACGACACCGCACATCCCATGAAGTCAATACTGATTAATCTTCTGCCAGCAGCTAGGTTTTTAGAAGAGCTTCTCAACAGTATACACACCCAAAAAGAAATGCAACCACTGGCTAAAAGCAGACAAGCTGATATACAAGCTGCAGCCTCACAAGCTAGGATGGTGCAGGTCAAACAGAACAGAAAACACATCCCTGCTTGGGTCCCTGAAGAAGAAAAGCCATCCTGTCAGCTTCTAGAGCACAGTGAGCTCAAGACAAATCCACCACTGCAGCAGGCGGGACGAGAGGCTGGACTCTGCATACTCCCTGGCAGACCCCAGGGGCCCAGTGGCTTCTTCTTCATCAAACAAGTGGCACAAGCTTCGAGTGTTACGGTAAAGTCTCAAATTCTAATATGCCTTGAATTTAGACAAGAAGGAAGTTTTAGGGATAGATAAAATAAAAAGAGAAAAAGGCAAAATAATTGGCATATAAAATGCTCCAAGCAACAGCAACGATAGCATTGCAAAGCTTAAATCAAGAGGTAGAAAAGACTAAGTGAAGGCAAATAAATGCATCCCAATTGTCAATTACATATGCTTCTGGGGGGAAAAAAATGTAAAATCCTAAAACATATATTTTTAAATATTTATTTGTTTATTCCCTTTTGTTGCCCTTGTTTTATTGTTGTAGTTATTATTGTTGTTGTTATTGATGTCATCGTGGTTGGATAGGACAGAGAGAAATGGAGAGAGGAGGGGAAGACAGAGAGGGGGAGAGAAAGACAGACACCTGCAGACCTGCTTCACCACCTGTGAAGTGACTCCCTTGCAGGTGGGGAGCCGGGGGGGGCTCGAACCGAGATCCTTACTCCGGGGTCCGTGAGCTTTGCGCCACCTGTGCTTAACCCGCTGTGCTACCGCCCGACTCCCACCCTAAGACATATTTCTAAGATCTGAGATGCTCATCCTTTGGTTACTTTCCTCATGATGCTGTTAGCAAGGCAGACCCATATTAAACTAAATAGTGTGTTTTCCAAGGACAGTGTTTTTTAAAAAGACTCCAGGGGTCTGGCAGATGGTAAGTAAGTTAGGAGCCTAAAAAACTCCAAGAGCAGCAATCCATACGTAACAAGAGTTGTCTGGAATTCCCACTCCAACACTGAGAAGTCATCCTCTAACAGACACCTGTTATGCCGTGCACGTCAGATGTGGCGGCCTGACTGCGGTAGAAGCCTAGACTCACTCGTGCTTGTTGATGGTGAGCGGGGGGAGGCTTGGGTCAACCTGATAAAACTGCATTCGGGAACAAATGTCCTTATAGTCCTGGTTCCTCCGTTCATACTCTTCTGTGTGGGCTGCCAGGTGAGAGTTCACAACGCAGATGCTGGTATTGTGGAGCTGGAACCTGATGGCCACTCCTCCTTTATTACCCTGTGAAATGGAGCCAAAACACCCACTTTACAACGTAGTCATGCCAGTCATTAAAACCTGCAAACATCTGAATCAGGGAGGTGGTGCAGGGGATAGAATGCTGGGATTGTCAAACATCAAGTTCCTGAGTTTGATCCACGGCACCACATATGCCAGAGTAATGTTCCAATTCTCTCTTACTAGTAAGTAAATAAATAAATATAAATACACACACACACACACACACACACACACATATATATATAAAGAAAATAAATTAAATTAACCTGTAAACTTTCAAAATGTTATTCTTAGTCTGCCTGATAGCACTGTAAGGTAAACAAGGTAGAGTTAATCTACCACAGGGTGGGGAAGGTGGGGGGAGATAGTTATACAAAGAGACTTTCATGCCTGAGGCTCCCTGGTTCAGTCCCCTGCACTGCCAAAAGCCAAAGCTGATCAGTACTCTTAAAAAAAAAAAAGAAAAGAAAAGAAAAGAAAAGGGAGTCAGGCATTAGTGCTGCGGATTGAGTACATGTGGCCCAAAGCACAAGGACCGGAGTAAGGATTCCAGTTCGAGCCACCCCCTACTGCTCCCCACCTGCAGGGGAGTCGCTTCAAAGGCGGTGAAGCAGGTCTGCAGGTGTCTATCTTTCTCTCACCCTCTCTATCTTCCCCTTCTCTCTCCATTTCTCTCTGTCCTATCTAACAATGATGGCATCAATAACAACAATAATAAGTACAACAACAATAAAAAACAAGGGCAACTAAAGGCAAAATAAATAAAATATTTAGATTTGAAAAAAAAGCCATTGCCCCCATTTTACAGGTAAGAAAAAAGCCAAGGGTTCAGGTAGTGGCACATCAGTTGAGCTCATGCATTACAATGCACCAGGACCCAAGTTCAAGTCACCAATCCACACCTGCAGGGGGGAAGCTTCTCAAGCAGTGAGGCAGTGCTAATAATGTCTCTTTTTCTCTCTCCCTTTCCTCTCCCTGGCCTTTTCCTGTCAAATTTTCTGTGTCTATCCAAAAAAAAAAAGTCTTTTAAAAGGAAGAAAAACAAGGAGCAGGGTGGTGGCGCACCTGGTTGAGCACACGTTACAGTGCACAAGGACCCTGGTTCGAGCCCCCAACCCTCAGCCCCCACCTGCAGAGGGAAAGTTTCATGAGTGGTGAGTAGTGTTACAGGTGTCTGTCTCTCTCTCCCTCTCGATTTCTGGCTGTCTCTATCCAATAAATAAATAAATAAAGATAAGTAAACAAGAAAAGCTCTCCCCACCTGCAAGGAGGAAGCTTTCACAAATGACCTACAGGCATCTCTCTTTCTCAATCACCCCTGTTTCTCTCTGTCTCTATCCAAAATAAATAACATACAATATCAGGAAGAAAGAAAGGAAAAAGAAAGAAAGAAAAAAATCCAAAAAGGCAAGAGAATTAGGCAGTCTGAGGCAGAGCTAAATCTAAATCACAAGCAAATTACACACTCTCCCTTCCCCATACGAAGCTAAGCTGGTTCTTGCAAAAGAACCTAAAAACAGGACTTTAATAGCCTCAAGAAGAGGCTAAGAAAAAATTGCAAAATGACAATTGCCATTCTTTCTTTTTTTCTTGGTGGCCCAACAGTTTCTGTAACATACTTCATTGAATAGCTAGGATGTCCAGCTTGGGACTCCAGTGTGGTGTGAACAAGAGGCTATGTGTTAGTTGGGTAAATCAGTCACTGACCAAAACATGATTTCTTTTTAAGATTTATTTATTCATTTGATGAGAGATACAAGCACACCCCTCTGCTCATATGTGGTGTTGGAGATTGAACTTGAGGTCTCAGGCTTGCACAGCATGTACTCAAACTACTGAGTCACCTCCCAGACCACCAAAAATAGGATTTCGAAATAGTCTTCTCGATCTAGCTCTACTTGAGTATACAAAGCATCTTGTAGAACTACTGCCCTCTGACTGGGACACATGCAGTCACCATATTGTAAGAAGGGAAAAAACCTCACGGACTGGCTGGCAAGACAGCTCGCTTTTGTGGGTGTCTGCTTTTTCAGTCCAGGCTTGACCCAGTTCCCACAGCATCAGGGAAGCTTCGGTGCTGTGGAGTCTTTCCCACTCTCTCTCCCTAACTCTCATTCTATCTGAAAAAGTTGGCCTGGCGCTGTAGAGTATCAGTGACAAAACAAACACCTTAGGGCCAATATGTGAAACGTATCAGCCAAGAGCTCTCGATACTCACCATCCTCCCCATGATTCCTGTCCCCACAGTCTCAGCCTCCACATCAGAAATATGTGCTGCATGTTCCTGTTTGACATATAACAGCAACATAATGCCAACCAGTCTGATGAGCTTCACCTGGAAAATGGAAAATGGAGCCAAACATACAAATCACAGCATTCCATAGAAGTTGATAATGGGCATAAATTTTCTAAAGAAAGAGCAGTCTTGAAGCAGGCTGAGAGTACTAAAAGTGTTTCCTTCTTCCCACTAGGATACTTACTGGGTAAGTTTCCTGTCTGACTCCGCGAGCATGCTATGTGAACACCTATGCTACATGACCTGTGGGTGCACAGGGGTAGCCTTCTCAAGGAACTAGAACTGAAAATGAGGGTACAACTAGGACTGGCTTGTAGTACAGGTCATGGAAAAAGAGAAGCACTGTCTTTAGTCTTTCCTTGCATGGCAACATAAGATTACAAGGTCCCTGACTCCTCTTGTACCTTTGCATATTTAGCATCTGGATGAAGAGCATCTGAGACAGCTTTAAACCACTCTTCTTCTTTTGGGGTGTCATGGAAGAAAAAGGCTTCCTTACTTAAATCAAGCTCCTGGAACCTGTTAGGAGAAACAAGGAGTTAAGACAGTAGATCAAGGCAATGCTCAAGATGGCATGGGTAAGCCTTAGCTTTCTAGCTAAACTACAGGAATCTTGTGGGGAGAAAAAAAAAAAATGTTTAAGTCAGGGGGTCAGGTGGCAGTGCAGTGGGTTAAGCGCACATGGCGTGAAGCGCAAGGACCTGCGTGAGGATCCCAGTTCGAGCCCCCGGCTTCCCACCTGCAGGGGGGTTGCCCCCTCTCTGTCTTCCCCTTCTTTCTCCATTTCTCTGTCCTATCCAGCAACAATGACATCAATGACGAGAATAATAATAACCACAACAATAAAAACAGCAAGGGCAACAAAAAGGGGGGGAGCCTTCAAGAGCAGTGGATTCAAGGTACAGGCACTGAGCCCCAGCAATAACCCTGGAGGCAAGGAAAACAAAAATAAAACTTTAAGTTAGTAGGCAAACTAGGTAATTTCTTTTTTAAAATTTTTTTATTATCTTTATCTATTGGATAGAGACAGTCAGAAATCAAGAGGAAGGGGGAGACAGAGAGGGAAAGAGACAGAAAGATACCTGCAAGCCTGCTTCACCACTCGCAAAGCTTTCCCCCTGCAGGTAGAGACCAGGAGCTGGAACCTGGGTCCTTGTGCATTGTAATATGTGTGCTCAACCAGGTGCACCACCACCCAGCCCCTCAAACTAGGTAGTTTCACAAGCAGCAGCCCATTTCCTCTCTAATACCAGTTTGTGAAGTACTTGAAGCATCTCCATTTCACAGCTGAGATTAGCAGTTATGAAAACTCCAATGGCAAAGTAGGGTTCAAATCCAGGTCTCTAAAAATTCTGAAGTCTAGACCCTTTCCATTTTACTGTATAGGCCTCTTTGCTGCCCTCTGCTCAACAATAGTGGCCAATATAGTGGTGAAAAGATAGTAAGTATAGAAAAAAAAAAAAAAAGAAAGAAAGAAAGAAAAATGTTGTTGACTGATGGAGCATATTTTCCAAGCCAACATTCCTTTCCTAACACAAGAAGTTTTTGTTTGTGGCCCAACATGTTAAGTATTTAAGCAATGAAATTCAATTCAAAGTGCACTGATTTTCAAAGAGGGTTACACTGAAAATTAGATATTGGCATTTAAATGTCAAGCACACCATTTTAATAGCACCAGCAATTTGTTTGTGAGGAAGAACATCAAACGGAGATGCAGCTGCTATTATGCACATATTCATTTTTCTATTTCTTTAGCTACTAAGAAGACTCAGTTACATATTCATCCCATATCTCTTCAACCATGACTGTATATTCTTTCCTTCTCTTTCTTTTTTTTTTGCCACCAGGGATACTGATGGGGTTCAATGCCTGCACTATGAATCCACTGCTATTGGCAGTCATTTTTCCTTTTTTTTTTTTTGTTCTTTATTGGAGAACTGATGGTTTACAGTCAACAGTAAAATAAAATACAATAGTTTGTACACGTGTAACATTTCTCAGTTTTCCACAATTCAAACCCCACTAGGTCCTCCTCTGCCATCATGTTCCAGGACCAGAACCCTCCTCCCCATCCCAGTGTGTTTTAATTTGGTGTAATATACCAACTCCAGTTTAAGTTCTGCTTAGTGTTTTCCCTTCTGTTCTTATTTTTTCAACTTCTGCCACTCCTTCCTTTCTACCTCTTTTTTTATTATTATTTATTTTCCCTTTTGTTGCTCTTGTTTTATCATTATAGTTATTATTGTTGTTGTTGTTGTTGTTGGATAGGACAGAGAGAAATAGAGAGGGGAGGGGAAGATAGAGAGGGGGAGAGAAAGACAGACACCTGCAGACCTGCTTCACCACTTGTAAAGCGACCTCCCTGCAGGTGGAGAACCAGGGACTTGAACTGGGATCCATATTATGCCGGTCCTTGCGCTTTGCGCCACCTGTACTTAACCCGCTGTGCTACTGCCTGACTCCCTTTTTTTCGCTTTTTTATTAGAAAGGAAAGAAAGAAATTGAGAGGGGGAGTGGAAGACAGAGAGGAAGAGAAAATGAGAAACACCTGTAGACCTACTTCACCTCTTGTGAACCTTCCCCGCTGATGGGGAGCAGGGGCTCAAACCCAGGTCCTTGAGCTCAACCAGGTGTGCCACCATCCAATCCTCAGTTAAAAGTTCTTACGGCTTTATAGGCAGATAGAAGAGAAACACTCACCCTATACAATATACATCAGGAGGCTGGATACCATGGCTGAGCCAGGGCCGGAGGCATTCTTTAGGGGATTGGCCATTCACATTGTATGTTCCCACAAAAAACCTGTGACAAAAGAAAACCAATCAGTCACTTGGGAAGACTAAGAAGATGACAGGAAAAAGCACTTTGTGCTGGTTTATAATGGTTTTAGTCTCTCTGGAGTGGAATTTTATAAAAGTTCTCTTTTGTTTGTTTGGTTTTACCAGAGCACTGCTCAGCTCTGGCTTATGATGGTACAAGGTATTGAACCTGGGACTTTGGAGCCTCAGACATGGGAGTCTCGAGTTTCTTTGCATAACCATCATGCTATCTACCCCTGTCCCCGGAGTGGAATTTTATATCATGAAAAAAATGTCACATTGAGGATGGAGGGTTTGAATCCCAGCACCTCCATAAGGCAGAGTTGAGCTGTGACCTAGTTAAAAGAAAAAGGGAGGTAGCGCAGCAGGTTAAGCACATGTGGCGTAAAGCGCAAGGGCTAGCTTAAGGATCCCGGTTCCAGCCCCCAGCTCCCCACCTGCAGGGGAGTCGCTTCACAAGCGGTGAAGCAGGTCTGCAGGTGTCTATCTTTCTCTCCTCCTCTCTGTCTTCCCCTCCTCTCTCCATTTCTCTCTGTCCTATCTAACAACGACATCAATAGCAACAACAATAATAACTACCACAACAATAAAAAGACAACAAGGGCAACAAAAGGGAATAAATACATAAATAAAATAAAATAAATATTAAAAAAAAAGAAAAGAAAATGGGGCCAGGTGGTACACACCTTGAAGAGTGCATATGTTAACTATGCACAAGGACCGGACCTAGGTTCAAGCCCTCAGTCCCCATTTCATGAGCAGTGAAGCAGTACAGCAAGTCTCTCTCTCCTTCTCTATCTCCTGCTTTCTTATCAATTTCTGTCTTTATCCAATATGTAAATAAAATATCTGTTTTCATCTTTTTTTTAAAATAATTTACAAGATTGAAAGATAACTGGGGTATAATTCCACACAGTTCCCACCACCAGAGTTTGGCGTTCCATCCCCTCCATTGGAGACTTCTCTTTTTCTTATCCCTCTGGAAGTATGGAGCAAAATTCTTTTTTAGAGTGCAGAAGGTGGTTGTTGTGGCTTCTGTAATTATTTCTCTGCTGGACATGGGTAATGGTAAGTTGATCCATTCCCCCAATCTGTTTCTATCTTTTCCCTAGTGGGGGTAAGGCTCTGGAATGTGAAAATTTGGGATACACTGATGAGGTCCACTGCCCATGGAAATCAGGGTGGCATTATAGTAATATCTGCAACTTAGTGGCACTCAACTCCTTTGTCCTTCTCAGCACCCTTGCCAGTTCATAAATGGGTTATAATTTTCTACTATGATTTCTCTTTGTCCCCTCTTCTGTAGTTACTCTCCTACTGGCCTGGAAGTCCAGCATCCATTTAGAAATGCCAGGATCTGAAGGAAAAAAAAAATTTTTTTTTTGCCTCCAGGGTTATTGCTGGGGCTCGGTGCCAGCAATGCAAATCCACTGCTCCTGGAGGCTCTTTTCCCCCCATTTTTGTTGCCCTTATTATTTTCATTGTTGTTATTAATGCCGTTGTGTTGGACAGGACAGAGAGAAATGGAGAGAGGAGGAGAAGACAGAGAGGGGGAGAGAAAGACAGACACCTGCAGACCTGCTTCACCATTTGTGAAGAGTCCCCCTGCAGGTGGGGATTGGGGGCTCGAACTCATTTGCTTGTGCATAGTACTATGCACACTTAACTAGGTTTGCCACTCTGCCTTGCCCTAGTAAATAAAATATTTTAAAAAATAATAATAGACAAGAAAGAAAGATCGAATTAAGGCCAGGGAAGTGGCTCAGTGGCAGAGTTCATGCCTTGCAAGCACAACACCTTGAGACACATACAGTCCTTGACATCACTTATAAACAGGAAGGACAAAAACACAGAGAATACCATAAACGGCAGAGTGGTTCACTCATTGTTCTCACTTACACTGACACACAAAAAAGTCACATTTAAACGAAATCAGTGACTATGGCACCAGTGGGGGAGTGGGGGACCTGCCATAATACCTGTTGCTAAATAGCGTTGACCTGTTCTTCACACTCTTGCCAAGCTTTACCAGTTGTCAGGGGCTGGACAGACAGCGTCATGGTTTTGCAAAAGACTTTCGTGCCTAAAGTTCTGAGGTCCCAAGTTCTATCCCCAATACCACCACTGCTGGGAAGTGTTCTGGTCTCTCTTTCTCTCTTTATATCTGTCTCTCTCAGCCATTAAAATAAAGCAAGTAAGTTTTGTTTATTGAAACAAACTAAAAATTTTTATTTTTATTTATTTATTACCAGAAAACTGTTTCGCTCTGGCTTATGGTGATGTGGCGATTGAACCTGGGACTTTGAAGCCTTAGGTATGAAATCCTTTTGCATAACCATATGTTATCTACCCAAACAAACAAAAAGTTTAAGTTACGTTTAGAAGGAAAGCAGCGCCAGTGTTCACCATAATTCACTGTTTGTGCCCCTATAATCAATGTTACTTTGTCCCAATAATTTTAAAAGATTTAGCAGGTGGAGGCAGAAAGTAAATAAATAAATAAATAAATAAATGATCTAGCAGAACCTTAACACCTTTATTCATCTTCCCGTAATCTTATCTAAAGAGATCACCAGGGTCAGCAACATGGCTCACTTGGATAGTGTACTTGCTTTGTCATGCACACAACACAGTTTCAAGCCTCGCCCCTACCACGCTGAGGAAGATTTGATTCTGTGGTGTGTTCCCATCTCTCTGTTTTGTTTTGTTTTTTTTTCCACTCCAAGGTTATCACTGGGGCTTGGTGCTGGCATTATGAATCCACTGCTACTGAAGGCCACTTTTTTCCATTTTATTGAATAGGACAGAGAGAAATTGAGAGGGGAGGGGAAGATAGAGAGGGAGAACACATGCAGACCTTCTTCACAGCTTTTGAAGTGACTCCTCTGCTGGTGGGGAGGTGGGGACTGGAAGTCGGATCCTTGCATGGGTCTCTGCTCTTCAACTCTGTGTTTTTAACCATCTGTGTTTGTACCATCACCTGGTCCCCGTGTCTGTCTCTGTCTTTCTATCTGAAAAAGTCATCCTGGTGCAGTGAAGTCCCAGTGACAACAAAAGAAATAAAATTACCAAATACAAACTTCATTTTGTTAATATAAATATAAATGACTTTCGTTAAAAGTAAATAATGGTAAAACATTAATTCTCCAATAAAGAAATTAAAAAAAAATTTTTTTTAAAGTAAATAATGGGGGGTTGGTTTGCCAGGTAGTGGCGCTTCCAATTAAGTGCACATAGTACTAATCACAAGGACCTGCTTAAGGATCCAGATTCAAGCCCCCTGCTCCCCATCTGCAGGGGGACACCTCACAAGCGGTAAAGGAGGTTTGCAGGTATCTGTTTCTCTCCCTCTCAATCTCCTACTCTCCTCTCAATTTCTCTCTGTCCTATCCAATAAGATAGAAAAAAATAATAATAATTGCCAGGAGTAGTGGATTCGTAGTGCAGGCACCGAGCCCCAGAAATAACCCTGGAGGCAAAAAAAAAAAAAAAAAATGAGGGGCCAGGTGGTAGTGCACTTGGTTAAGCATACACATTACAATGCTCAAGGATCTAGGTTCAAGCCCCTGGTCCCCACCTACAGGGAGGAAGCTTCACAAGTAGTGAAGCAGGACTACAGATGTCTGTCTCTTTCACTCTCTATCCCCCCCCCCCAACTCCAATTTCTTTGTTTCTATTCAATTAAAAAAAAAAAAAAAGTAAAGAATGACCAAAGCAGCCTGGTAGGCAGTGCAGCAGATAAATTATCAGACTAAAGTGTAAGGTCCCAAGTTCAATCCCTAGCATAGCCTGTGCTAGAGTAATGTTCTGGTTCTCTTTTTCTTCTCTTTCTTTCATTAATGGAATGATCAAGGGCTATACACAAATCAAGATATTAATCCTTCTGTGTCTGTATAGTTCCTCAAATATCTCTAACTATTTGCAAGTCTTGTACTCCCACAGTATTAACCCTACCATGTGCCTGGCCAAAAAGGGCACAGAATAAATACTTGCTAAGAAAAAGTGAAAGGTGTCATTCATTCAGAAACGATGTAGAAAAAATTCTCTAAGATGGATTTGATACTAAAATCAGGGACTGGGAGGACTGAGGAAGAAGGTGTGTGTGTGTGTGTGTGTGTGTGTGTGTGTGTGTGTGTGTGTGTGTGTGTGTGTGTGTGTGTATGTGTGTCTGAATTCCAGAGAGATGATGATTTTGACTTGAAAATATTAACGACCCAGTTAGCTACCTGAAATTCTGGACATAGGTATAATCCTCTTCCCTCTGCACTAGCTGTGACTTCACGATGGTATCTCTCAGGCCAAACTTTTGCACTGATAAAATATGAGCCTTGTCTGATACTGTGATCGTGGAGGAGCGAACCATGTCGGTCATCTCAGACTTAGATATACTCTGTCTAGAAAAACAACAATAAAATATTATTACATGTTAGTATGACAAAAACATGAAATATAAAGCTAGGATGTTGCCACACAGGTTCAAGTCACAGAAGGCTAAAGGAAATTTATTTACAAAACAAAAGTAATTTTGAGGCCAAGAAATAGTTTAGTAGGCAAACAACATACTTTATTATATGTGAGACTCTAGATTTGATCCCTGGAACCACAAAGGAACTCCATGGAGAGAGCCAAAGGAACTCCCTGACTGTAAAGCATCTCTCTCTCTCTCCCTCCCTCTCTCTCTCTCCCCCCCTTCCCTTTCTCTCACCCTCTTTCCTTCCCTCTCTCTCTAAAAAAATTATTTTTGAATTGGAGATGAGAGACAGCTCAACTGGGGGGCCAGTGGGTTAAGCACACATGGCACTAAGCTCAAGGATCAGAGTAATGGTTCGAGCCCCTGGCTCCCCACCTGCAGGGAAGTTGTTTCACAAGTGGTGAAGCAGGTCTGCAGGTGTCTATCTTTATCTCCCCCTCTGTCTTCCCCTCCTCTCTCCATTTCTCTCTGTACTATCCAACAACGATGACATCAATAACAACAACAATAATAACTACAACAATTGAACAAGAGCAACAAAAGGGAATAAATAAAAATTTAAAAGAATAAAATAATAATAACCACACAAACAAGGAAAACAAAAAGGGAAAAAAATAACCTCCAGGAGCAGTGGATTTGTGGTGCAGGCACTGAGCCTCAGAAATAACCCTAGAAGCAAAAAAAAAAAAAAAAAAAAAGATAGCTCAACTGGTAAAGTATACATTTTACCATGTGCAAACAGTTGGGTTCAAGCCCCTGGCTACCAAATAGGAACATGCAAACAGGAAGTTTCAAAAGCAATAGAGAGGTGTTGTGGTATATTTCCTTATCTCTCTGCCTCTCTCACTTATCCTCTATCTGGAAAAAAAGAAAAGTGTCTATCAGGAGTAGTAGAGTCTCCAGTGAAACCCTAGATGAAAAGAAAAACATTCAGTGGTATCATGTATATACGTGACCTTGGGTTGATACCATAGTATCAAAAAAAAAACAAAAAACAAAAACCTGCTTTTATGTGGAATTGAGTAAACGTAAATGCTGTTTATTGGATACTGCAATGGTCAAGGGATTTTTCTGTTAACATATTCACAGACTCTTGGACCGAAGAGGACCTTGAAGGTGATATAATCTAACTCTTCTTCTTTTTTTTTCTTCCCAATGGAGAAAAATGATACTCTAGATCATCAATGTGGATCCAGCCCAGCTAGAGGGTGGCAAGTGTGAATTAGCACTCAGACTTGATAGTGTACTTTCTGGATCCAAGTGTCTCATATAAAAAAAACTATAAAACTCTCCAGATCCTTTAGCTTGGTAGCTCAACTCTGTCTTCCATATGAATGATATGGAAAAATAAAATAAGCTAAAATAAAGTAAAAAGCAGAGTAAGGGAGAAAGAACAATAACTATGTGAGGGAAAAAAATTTCATGCCTGAAGTTCTAAGGTAACAGGTTCAATCAGTAACACTACCATGAACCAGAGTTGAACAGTGTTCTGGTAAGAAACAAACAAAAAAAGAGAAAGTAGGAAAGAAATAGAGAAACAAATGGCAGGCAAGCAACAGACATGCAGTGAAAAAAATTTTTTTAATATTTTTTTTATTTATGAGAAAGATAGGAGGAGAAAGAACCAGACATCACTCTGGCACATGTGCTGCCGGGGATCAAACTCAGGACCTCATGCTTGAGAGTCCAGAGCTTACCACTGAGCCACCTCCCGGACCACAGTGAAAATTAAAATTTTTTTTTTAATTTTTAAAATTTTTATTGATTCATGAGAAATGATAGGAGAGAAAGAACCAGACATCACTCTGGTACATGTGCTGCTGGGGACTGAACTCAGGACCTCATGCTTGAGAGTCCAGTGCTTTATCCACTGCAACACCTCCCGGACCATGTGAAATTTTTTATTTAATTATTATTTGTAGTATTAGTAGTCACACTAAAAAAAACATGAGATAGTTCTGGTTCTCTCTCATAAAATAGATATATCATGGCATTATTTAATCAGGTGATTCTGGCTCTGTCAGTAGGGGGCACTGGAGTATAAACAAAAGATAGAAGCACACAAGGAAAAAGGAGTAAACAAAAACAGAAAAAGAAATATCTTCAAAATCAGGAAATTTCTGAGATAATGGAGGGGGGAAAAAAATCAAAATTTTCTGGGGGATGGGTGGTGGCCCACCTGGTTAAGTGCATACAGTACAAAGCACAAGAATCTGGGTTTGAGTCCCCCACTTCCCACCAGCAGGAGGTCCGGTGAAGCAGGTGTCTATCTTTGTTTCTGCCTCTCTATCTCCACCTCCTCCCTCAATTTCTCTCTGTCCCATCAAACAAAATGGGGAAAAGGTGGTTGCCAGGAACAGTGGATTTGTAATGCTGGCACCAAGCCCCTGCGATAACCCTGGAGGCAAAAAAAAAAAATCAAAATATTCTAGTCTATATTTCTTTTTTTAAAAAATATTTATTCCCTTTCGTTGCCTTTGTTGTTTGATTGTTGTAGTTGTTATTGATGTCATCGTTGTTGGATAGGACAGAGAGAAATGGAGAGAGGAGACGAAGACAGAGAGGAGGAGAGAAAGATAGACACCGGCAGACCTGCCTCACTGGCTTGTGAAGTGACTCCCCTGCAGGTGGGGAGCCGGGGGCTGGAACCAGGATCCTTACCCAGTCCTTGTGCTTTGCGCCACCTGCACTTAACCTGCTGCGCTACTGCCCAACTCCCTCTAGTCTATATTTCTATAAATCACCAGTTTTTAATCTTAGATTTGTTACTTGTTTTTTTTTTTAATTTTTTATTGGTGTGTTACTTGTTATTTATAAGTAGCCTCTCTTCTTTACCAATTTCTTTACATAAAACAGAAAATAATAGTACCTACTAGCTTTTATGTGAACATAAGATAATCCATACAAATATAAATCCATATAATCCATTTGGCATACACAATAAATGCTCAATAAATGTCCAACATTGCTTAATCCCAAGTATCCTGGGACAATGCCCAAGAAACCTTGACTCTGAACGTTTTAAATGAAGGAAGAACTCTGTTACCTTGGAAGCATGGTTTCTAACTTCTCTTGACTCCAGGAGCTCTGATCAACAAGTGGACCTTTCCCATTGGGCTTCGAATCTTCTAAGTGAGAACCACCTAGGGAGAAAGAAAGAATTAAAGTACACTTACATGGGACTCACAATAGAGAGCTCAACTGCTTAAGTGCACACCACCTGGGTTCAAGGAAGTTTTGGTACTGTGGTTTCTTTCCTTTTATATCTCTATCTGAAAAAAAAAACAGCAGCAAATGCTGGAGAGGGTGTGGGGTCAAAGGAACCCTCCTGCACTGCTGGTGGGAATGTCAATTGGTCCAACCTCTGTGGAGAACAGTCTGGAGAACTCTCAGAAGGCTAGAAATGGACCTACCCTATGACCCTGCAATTCCTCTCCTGGGGATATATCCTAAGGAACCCAACATATCCATCCAAAAAGATCTGTGTACACATATGTCCTTGGCAGCACAATTTGTAATAGCCAAAACCTGGAAGCAACCCAGGTGTCCAACAACAGATGAGTGGCTGAGCAAGTTGTGGTATATATACACAATGGAATACTACTCAGTTGTAAAAAATGGTGACTTCACCGTTTTCAGCCGATCTTGGATGGACCTTGAAAAAATCATGTTGAGTGAAATAAGTGAGAAACAGAAGGATGAATATGGGATGATCTCACTCTCAGGCCGAAGTTGAAAAACAAGATCAGAAAAGAAAACACAAGTAGAACCTGAAATGGAATTGGCATATTGCACCAAAGTAAAAGACTCTGGGGTGGCTAGGTGGGTGGAGAGAATACAGGTCCATGAAGGATGATAAATGACATAGTGGGGGTTGTATTGTTAAATGGGAAACTGGGGAATGTTATGCATGTACGAACTATTGTATTTACTGTTGAATGTAGAACATTAATTCCCCAATAAAGAAATAAATTTAAAAAAAAAAGTTTGGAACAATGATGCCGAGGTAACAAAAGAAACAGAAACACACACACACACACAAACATGCATGCACACACATTTTAACATAGAAATCGCAACTTTTTATATTGTAATACAACTTAAAGTACAAGCCCACATGTTTTTTGGTAAAGTGAAACTGCCAGACAGGGGATGGGGCAAGGAAGTCATTCATTGTTATCTTTGCTGAAAACATAACTACCCCAGCTAGTCTAACTTCCTTTTATTAGAGACAGGGTGATTTTTATATATCCATATATACAATGAAACTGTAAATTCAGACCTAGGTTCTATTACCAGAATCTACTGTTTGTTGGCCTTTTGACTTTGAGCAAGTTATCTTATCTCTCTGGATCTCAGAAACCTGTCCTGCCTTCCTCCTGGGTTTACTGTAGGGATCAAAGAACTGATGTGAGTAAGTACTTGGCAAGTCTCCTTATATAAAATATAAATAGCTATTATTATTTAATCCAAGTGAGACTTCAACTCTAGGGAGGAAAAAGACAAGGGCCACAAATCTAAAATAAGAAAGCGTCTAAAGTCCTCTAGAGAATGAGAAACACTTGTCTCCCCCCCACCCACCCTTGCGTGGGGCTTCAAGCATGTGCAGTTTTGTGGCTATGGACTGATGTTTTCAGACTGACAGATTTTGTTGCCTGGGAGGTGACGCAAAAGCATTGGACTCTCAAGCGTGAAGTCCCGAGTTCAATCCCTAGCAGCACATGTACCAGAGAGAGGTCTGGTTCTTTCTCTCTCTCCTCCTTTCTCATGAATAAACAAATAAAACCTGAAAGGGAGAAAGAAGGAAAGAAAGGCGGGGAAAGACACGGTAGCACTAAAGCTTCCTTCCCCAGTACATTCATACTCCCATCTGGCAGACACCCTACCAGGTGACCTATTTCTTTAACCCCAAAAGTGCTTGTTATTACCAACCAATGCCTTAAAAACCCAAAGAGCAGGGAGCCGGGCAGTAGCTCAGCGGGTTAAGTG
This sequence comes from Erinaceus europaeus, assembly GCF_950295315.1. Taxonomy (NCBI): domain Eukaryota; kingdom Metazoa; phylum Chordata; class Mammalia; order Eulipotyphla; family Erinaceidae; genus Erinaceus; species Erinaceus europaeus. The sequence goes on along the minus strand of NC_080174.1, from coordinate 69,162,634 downwards.
CACATGGAGCAAAGTGCAAGGACTGGTATAAGGATCCCGGTTTGAGCCTCCCACTCCCCACCTGCAGGAGGTCATTTCACAAGTGATGATGCAGTTCTGCAGGTGTCTATCTTCCTCTCCCCCTTTCTGTCTTCCTGGCCTATCTCAATTTCCCTCTGTCTTATCCAGGAACAATGACAGCAATAACAACAATAGTATTACCAACAACAATGATAAACAACAAAAAGGAGGGAGCTGGGCAGTAGCATAGCAGGTCAAGTGCAGGTGGCGCAAAGTGCAAGGACCAGCGTAAGGATCCCAGTTCAAGCCCCTGGCTCCCCACCTGCAGGGGAGTCGCCTCACAGGCAGTGAAGCAGGTCTGCAGGTGTCTATCTTTCTCTCCCCTTGTCTTCCCCTCCTCTCTCCACTTTTCTCTGTCTTATCTAACAACGATTACATCAATAACAACAACAATAATAGCTACAGCAGCAATAAAAAACAAAAAGGACAACAAAAGGGAAAATAAATAAAATTTTAAAAAGTGAAAAAATAGCCTCCAGGAGCAGTGGATTCGTAGTGCAGGCACCAAGCCCCAACAATAACCCTGGAGGCAAAAAAAAAAAAGTGAAAAGAAATGTATTTGGGGAAAGTTGCTAAACCAAGAAAAACTTGAAAAGGAAAACAAAGTTGTCAATAACTTTTCTGCTCCTTAGAATCAAATCTCTTGTGGTCTGGGAGGTGGCGCAGTGATAAAGCTTTGGACTCTCAAGCGTGAGGTCCTGAGTTCGATCCCCGGCAGCACATGTGCCAGAGTGATGTCTGGTTCTTTCTCTCTCCTCCTGTCTTTCTCATTAATAAATAGAATCTTTAAAAGAAAATAAATAAACAAATCAAATCTCTTGTCAACCAGGAATAGCAAGAAGAGGCTGTATACAGAGAAATCACACTTCGTTTCTCTACACATGAAACATCACAAAAGAATTTTTGCTCTCAAGACTATTAATAAACACATATTTCACATGAACCAGAATAACAAAGTTGCAGTTGAATAAAACACAATTGGCTGAACATAAAAATAATTACATTGCAATGCTTCCAATCAATCATCAAGACCTCAAAATGAAATTTCCTTACTAAATGCCTCTCAGATTGGTATATTCCCATCCCCAATGCCACTGTCCACGACTGGACTGTTGGCATCTCTTTGAAAAACTACAAAAACCTCAGAGGGTTTCCACACCCCTTGCCCATGCACCCTCTCTAACCCAGTCTCTACACTGCAGACAGATGATTTTGTGTATCTGTGGAGTTAGGGTCTCACACACAGGTGTTTCAGATCACTGTTTTTTTATTAGAGACAGAGAGAAATTGAGAGGGGAGGGAAGATAGAGAGGGAGAGAGACAGAGAGACACCTGCAGCCCTGCTTCACCACTCGTGAAGCTTTCCTGCAGGTGGGGACCAGGGGCTCAAACCCAGGTCCTGGCACACTGTGATGTGAGCACTTAACCACGTGTGCCACCTCCTGGCCCCCCAGATCACTTTTTTTTAATCATTTTTGTTTATTATTGGATAGAAATAGCCAGACATACAGAGGGAAGGGGGTGGTAGAGGGGTAGAGAGACACCTGCAGCACTGCTTCATCACTTGCAAAGGTTTCCTCCTGCAGGTGGGGACCAGGGACTTGAACTCTGGTCCCTGTGCATTGCAACATGTGTGCTCAATAGGTGTGCTACCACCCGGCTCCTCAGACCACTTTTTCATTTTTTTTTTTTTTTTGCCTCCAAGGTTATTGCTGGGGCTCAGTGCCTGCACCATGAATCCATTGCTCCTGGAGGCCATTTTTTCTCCCTTTTGTTGCCCTTGTTGTTGTAGCCTTATTGTGGTCCTTATTGTTGTTGATGTCTTTAGTTGCTGGATAGGACAGAGAGAAATTGAGAGAGGAGGGGAAGACAGAGAGGGGAGAGAAAGACAGACACCTGCAGACCTGCTTCACTGCTTGTGAAGTGACTCCCCTGCAGATAGGGAGCTGGGAGCTCGAACTGGGATCCTTATGCTGGTCCTTGCGCTTTGCGCCACGTGTGCTTAACCTGCTTCGCTACTGCCCGACCCTCTACTTTTTCATTCTGATACAGATGGGGGTAGCAAGGGAAAGGAGAGGGGCATCACAGCACTGAAGATTCATCTGGTACCAGGGCTCAAACCCAGGTCACATGCAATAACAAGGCACATGCCCGACCAAGTGAGCTTTTTCTCTGGCTCTGACTGGTGCTTTAAAAAAAGTAAAAAAAAAAAAAAAATCTAATCACCACATTTAAAATATGTTAAAAACCCTCTGCTTTTAGTTAAGCCCAAATCCCTTATATGGCTGCCAAATCTCTTTCCTTCTGGATTCCGCCCATTGCTAGTCCCCTTCCACTCTGAATGCCATACTCTCAAGTATATTCGACCTTCCTGCTGTGGGGGTGGGCAGTGGTGTGCCCAGTTAAGCTATCATGTTACCATGCTCAAGGACCTGGGTTCAAGCTCCCGCTCCCCACCTGCTGGGGAGAAGCTTCACAAGTGGTGAAGCAAGCAATGCAGGTGTCTCTCCATCTCTCTAGCTCTCTCTCCTCAATTTCTCTGTGTCCTAGCAAATAAATAAAAAGAAAAAACAAATGAACAACACACACACCCTTACTGCTATTATATAACGATTCTATTAGAGGTGGCCAGGTGGTAGGGCACAGGGTTAAATGCACATAGTGTGAAGTGCAAGAACCAGCACAAGGATCCCGGTGGCAAAGCAGGTCTGCAGCTGTCTGTCTTTCTCTCCCTCTCTTTCTCTTCCCTTCTTTTCTCAATTTCTCTCTGTCCTATCCAACAATGGAAAAGAGATGGCCACCAGGAGCAGTGGATTTGTAGTGCAGGCACCGAGTCCCAGTGATAAGCCTGGAGGGGAAAAAAAAAAAAGATTCCATCAGAAACCAACTTCCTTTTTCTTCTATTTTCCTTTATATGGTAATGTCTTATCCATCATGTGACCAGGAGCCAGCAAACTTTCCTTTTTCTAAATATTTATTTATTTATTTATTCCCTTTTGTTGCCCTTGTTGTGCCAGCAAACTTATACAGAGCCAGAGAATGAACATCCTAGGTCTTGCTGGTCCATCTATTACAACTATCCACCTCTGCCCGTAAGTAAGCATAAGCAGCCATGAATATGGTTGCATTCTAATAAAACTGCATTTGTGACTAGTGAAATTTCAATATATAGTTTCTAATTTTTTAATCTTTATGTATTTACTGGACAGAGACAGCCAGAAATCGAGAGGAGTGGAGGGAGAGAGAGAAAGAAAAAGAGAGAGGGAGAGAGAGAGGGAGGGAGGGAGGGAGGGAGGGAGGGGGAGAGAGAGGGGGAGAGAGAGAGAGAGAGAGAGAGAGACCAGAGCATTGCTCAACTCTAGTTTATGGTGGTGCCAGGGATTGGGGATTAGACCTGTGAATTCAGAGCCTCAGGCATAAAAGTCTTTTTGCATAACCATTATGCTATCTCCTCAATCCTTCACCATCTATCTTAAGTGATGAGAGAGACAGAAAGAAGAGAGAGAGAAGAGAGTCAGTCCCTTGGGAGTGGAGGAATTGTGCAGTCATGAAGCCCCAGCAATAACTCTGGTGGAAAAGGAAAACAACAACTTTTTTTTTCAACTGTGTGGGAACGGATGTTAACTAGATTTACTGTGATTATTTTGCAATATATACAAAAACTGAATCACGGGAGTCGAATAGTAGCGCAGCAGGTTAAGCTCAGGTGAAACAAAGCGCAAGGACTGGCGTTAGGATCCCAGTGTAAGGATCCCGGTTCGAGTCCCCAGCTCCCCACCTGCAGGGGAGTCGCTTCACAGGCGGTGAAGCAGGTCTGCAGGTGTCTCTCTTTCTCTCCCCATTCTGTCTTCCCCTCCTCTCTCCATTCTCTCTGTCCTATCCAACAACAACGGCATCAATAACAACAACAATAACCACAACAACGATAAAACAACAAGGGCAACAAAAAGGAGAAAAAAAAAAATAGTCTCCAGCAGCAGTGGATTTGTGGTGCAGGCACTGAGCCCCAGAAATAACCCGGGAGGCAAAAGAAAAAAGGAAAAAGAAAGGCTGGGGTAGATAGTATAATGATTAGGCAAAAAGACTCTCATGGCTGAGGCGCCAATGTCCCAGGTTCAATCCCTCACACTACCATAAAACAGAGCTGAATAGTGCTCTGGTTTAAAAAAAAAAAAAAAAAAAAGGCAATATTTAACAACAATTCTTTTTTACACAGGGTTAAATTATATGTATTCAAGTTCTTGTAACTGAGGAGTAGTTTGAAAAAGTAACACATAGGTTGGAGAGTTGAGTGGTGATCTTGAAGAGAAAAAAAAAACTATAAATTTTAAAAAAGAAAGAAGGATAAAGTAATATACAACACACAAAAGAAATTAAAAATATCTTATCGATTGTCTACTAAGGAGATGAGCATGACTGGTAAATACTACACAACTTCTCAAACTCTGGACTTCGATTGAACACCATCCACTATGTCCCACACCGGTTTTTGCATGCTTCTTGATCTTGATCACAACAGTCACAAAAAAAAAAAAAAAAAACAGCTTCATCAAGAGATATTAGCAACTAGAATATGGCACCATCTAATGTTTAAATTGTGAACTACCTCAAGCTTGAAGTTCCTTTGAGTTCCAATAGACGTCTTTCTGTGTTTATCTTAATAATTTTATACGGCTCAGAGGTATCCCTGTGAGTTCAGTACAGAAGTCTCCCAGGACATCTCAGTACAGTTAGGGAACCAACATCTTACTATTAAAATGAGAGAAAGAATGGGAGCTGGGCGGTAGCGCAGCGGGTTAAGCACAGGTGGCGCGAAGTCCAAGGACCAGGGTAAGGATACCGGTTCGAATCCCCAGCTCCCCACCTACAGAGGAGTCTCTTCACAAGCGGTGAAGCAGTCTGCAGGTGTCTGTCTTTCTCTTTCCCTGTCTTCCTCTCCTCTCTCCATTTCTCTCTGTCCTATCCAACGACGACATCAATAACAACAATAATAACTACAACAATAAAAAAACAATAAGGGCAACAAAAGGGAATAAATATTTAAAATATATATAAAATGAGAGAGAGAGAGAACAAGTGCATATCAGAACACCACACTAGCACATGATGACAGGGAGCAAATTCATATCTGAGAGTCCAACACTTTATCTGCTGTACCACCTCGCAGGCTGCTTATTTGATATTAAATCTTATTTTTCTATTTAATTAATTATTGGATAGAGAGAGAGAAATTGAGAGGGGAGAGGCAGATAGAGAAGGAGAGAGAGACACCTGCAGCCCTGCTTCACCACTCATGAAGCTTTCCCCCTGGGGGTTTGAACCCAGGTCCCTACCCACTGTAATGTGTATGTTTAACCAGGTGAGCCACCACCTTGGCTCCTTAAATCTTATTTTTCTTCACTGGTTTATTAGATGTTTGTTTTTGTGTTTTTTTTTTAATCAGAGCACTGTTCAGCTCTGGCTTATGTTGGTGTGGGGGATTGTACCTGGGACTTTGGAGCCTCAGGCATGAGTTTGTTTGCATAACCATTATGCTATCTACCCTCCGCCCTATTAGATGCTCTTTCCACTAAAATGAAATCTCTATGAGGCAGGGACTTTAGTCTTCTTTATGCTCTTTCCATAGTCCTTGATGGGTAGACTGTGTACTTAAGACACTCAAGGTGTTAGATGCACGAAAATACCAGAAACCTGAAGTTGAAGACCCGATCTATCTTCCTGTGTGACGTGTTACTTCCTCTCTTTGGGCCTTAGTGTCTTCATCTATGAAGTAGGGGCTTTAATGTATTTCGTGAGGCTTCACCACATGCACAAGGCTAGCTCAGGAATGGTGGCATTATTTTGGGCATGTCAGAACTTCCTGGGGATTCCTCGTTTGGGTAGTTCCTACTGACTGCCAGACTGAAAAGGTATCTCCTGAGGAAGTGAACTGTCTCTGTGATTCAGTTTCTGTCTGTGCACTGCCTGGAGAGTTGCAGTGCAGACCCACATCTCATCAGGGCCTTCACACCACCTCTCCTGGACGCGGCCCAGCAAGAACTGGCACATCTTCATTCATGACTCTGTGCATGGAAACTGTCAGGCACAATCTGGGGGGTTTCCAGCCACAGGGCAGTCTTCTCGGAATCTCTTCTCTCCTGAGTCTGGCACGGAAGCCAGCTGTCAGCAGCTCTTTACCAGACTGACCATCACGCTGTCCTAAGGTTCCCTCTTTGGCCATGGCTTTCTGTTCTTCCTGCTTCTCTATTCCCACTCTGGGAATAGAGAAGCCCTTTTTCCAACCTGAGACTTACAACTTCTTTTTTTTTTTTTAATTTATTTATATATTTTACAGAGACAGAGAAAAAATGGAGAGGGACAGGGGATAGAGAGGGAGAGATAGGCCTGTATCGCTGCTCATGAAGTTCTACCTCCTGCAGATGGGGACTAGGGGCTTGAACCTGGGTCCTTATGCAGGGTAATATGTACACTTAACTCAGTACTCCTCCTGCCTCCCTTTCTTTCTCTTTTCTTTCTTTTTTTTTTCTAATCGTTTAATTCTTTTTTAAAATATTTATTTATTCCCTTTTGTTGCCCTTGTTTTGTTGTTGTAGTTATTATTGATGCCGTCGTTATCGGATAGGACAGAGAGAAATGGAGAGAGGAGGGGAAGACAGAGGGGGAGAGAAAGATAGACACCTGCAGACCTGCTACAATGCCTGTGAAGCAACCCCCCTGCAGGTGGGCAGCCCAGGGCTCAAACTGGGAACCTTATGCCGGTCCTTGCACTTTGTGCCACGTGTGCTTAACCTGCTGCGCTACCGCCCGACTCCCTAATTCTTTCATATATGTTTATTTACTTTCCCCTTTGTTGCCCTTGTTTTTTATTGTTGTTGTAGTTATTGATGTCATCATTGTTAGATAGGACAGAGAGAAATAGAGAGAAGAGGGGAAGACAGAGAGGGGGAGAAAAAGATAAGACACCTGCAGACCTGCTTCACCGTTTGTGAAGCGACTCCCCTGCAGGTGGGGAGCCAAGGGCTCGAACCGGAGTCCTTATGCTGGTCCTTGAGTTTCGTGCCACGAGCACTTACCCTGCTGTGCTGGACTCCCTTCTATCTTTCTTTTCCTTTTCTTTCTCCCCACCCCCCCCCCTTTTTTTAAAGATTTTACTAGGGGCCAGGTGGTGGCACTCCTGGTTAAGCACACACATTACAGTGTGCAAGGACCTGGGTTCAAGCCCCTGGTCCTCACCTGCAGGCGGGTAATTGTTCACGAGTGTTGAAGCAGGGCTGCAGGTGTGTCTCTCTGTCTCCTCCCCTCTCTACCTCCCCATCCACTCTCAATTTCTCCCTCTCTATCTAATAAATTAAATAAATAAATTATTAAAAGAAAGATTTTACTTACTGTGGTCCAGGAGGTGGATAAAGTATTGGATTTATAAACGTGATGTCCTGAGTTCAATCTCTGGCAGCACATGTACCAGAGTGATGCTCTAGTTCTCTCCTCCTGTCTTTCTAGTAAATAAATAAAATATCTTTAAAAGATTTTACTTATGGCTGAGTGGTGGCGCACCTGGTTGAGCGCATGTGATACAGTGGTGCACCTGGTTGAGCGCATGTGATACAATGCGCAAGGACAGATTTGAGCCCCCACTCCCCACCTGCAGGGGGAAAGCTTTGCAAGTAGTGAAACTGAGACAGGGCTGCAGGTGTCTCTCTTCCCCTCTACCTCCCTCTTCCCTCTTGATTTCTGACGGTCTCTATTCAATAAAGACACTTATAAAAATATTTTATTTATTACTTACTTACTGTTAGTAATAATAACAAAAAAGATAGGAAGAAAGAGAACCGGGGGGGGGTGGTGATGGCGCACCCAATTAGGTGCACATACTACAGCATGCAAGGACCCAGGTTCAAAACCCCTGGTCCCCATCTGCAGGGGGAAAGCTTCGTGAGTAGTGAAGCAGGGTTGCAGGTGTCTCTCTGTCTCTCTCCCTCTCTATTTCTCCCTCCCCTCTCAAATTTATGACTGTCTCTATCCAGTAAATAAATAAAGATAACAAAAAATATCTTAAATAAAGAAAAAAAGAGGGGCCAGGCGGTAGCACAGCAGGTTAAGCGCAGGTGGCACAAAGCGCAAGCACCAGCGTAAGGATCCCGGTTCAAGCCCCTGGCTCCTCACCTGCAGGGGAGTTGCTTCACAAGCGATGAAGCAGGTCTGCAGGTGTCTAGCTTTCTCTCCCCTTCTGTCTTCCCCATCTCTCTCCATTTCTCTCTATCCTATCTAACAACGATGACATCAATAACAACAACAATAAAACAACAAGGGCAACAAAAGGGAATAAATAAATAAATATTTTTTAAAAATTAAAAAAAAAAGAAACCAGGCATTGCCAGAGTTCAAACTCAGGGCTTCATACTTCAGAGTCCAACACTTTATCCACTGTGCCACCTCCCTGACCACAGATCTACAATTTTTTTTCACTCAATCTAACAGGTGACATTTGACATTTTTAAAAATATTTATTTATGGGAGTCGGGCGGTAGCACAGCGGGTTAATCGCAGGTGGCGCTAAGCACAAGGACCAGTGTAAGGATCCCGGTTAGTGCCCCCGGCTCCCCACCTGCAGGGGAATCGCTTCACAAGCAGTGAAACAGGACTGCAGGTGTCTATCTTTCTCTCCCCTTCTTTGTCTTCCCCTCCTCTCTCCATTTCTCTCTGTCCTATCCAACAACAACGAGATCAACAACAACTACAACAATAAAACAAGGCAACAAAAGGGAATAAATTTATTCCCTTTTGTTGCCTTGTTTTATTGTTGTAGTTATTATTGTTGTAGTTGTTGATGTCCTCGTTGTTGGATAGGACAGAGAGAAATGGAGAGAGGAGGGGAAGACAGAGAGGGGGAGGGAAAGATAGACACCTGCTTCACCGCCTGTGAAGTAACTCCCTTGCAGGTAGGGAGCTGGGGCTCGAACTGGGATCCTTATGCCAATCCTTGCACTTTGCACCACGTGGCTTAACCCGTTGCACTACCGCCGGACTCCCGACATTTGACATTTTGGTTTTTTTATTTTTTTTTTAGATATGAATTCACATTTATTTACTGCAATGATTTTTATAGACACACAAGTTATTTTTTTAAATAAATATTTTTTAATTTATTTATTCATAAGAGAGACAGGCGGAGAGAGAGAAAGAACCAGACATCACTCTGGTACATGTGCTGCCAGGGATTGAGCTCAGGACCTCATGCTTGAGAATCCGTGCTTTTATCCACTGCGCCACCTCCCGGACCACACACAAGTTATTTTACTCCAGCTTTGTTTCATCTTGATCTATTTATTCTCCTTAGGTAAATACATGTTAATGAGGATTGTTTTTTTCTTTTTCTTTTTCCCATTTTATTGCCCTTGTCGTAGTTGTTACTGCTATGGTAGTTATAGCTGTTGTTGGACTTTTTTTTTTTTTTTAAGATTTTTAAATATTTATTTCCTTTTTGTTGCCCTTGATTTTGTTGTTGTAGTTATTATTGCTGTTGATGTCGTTGTTGGGTAGGACAGAGAGAAATGGAGAGAGGAGGGGAAGACAGAAAGATAGACACCTGCAGACCTGCTTCACCGCCTGTGAAGGAAACCCCCTACAGGTGGGGAGCCGGGAGCTCGAACCCGGATCCTTACGTGGGTCTTTGTGCTTTGCACCATGTGTGCTTAACCCGTTGCACTACCGCCCAACTCCCACATTTGACATTTTTTATTTCCTCCAAACTCAGTCACCAAGTCCTAAAATCACTTTTTTTTTTTGGGGGGGGGGGGCAGGGGACGGTGGAGCTAGAGCATCAAACATGCATGATTGCATCACTCTGAGCTGTTTTTTCATTTAGACAGAAAGAGGAGAGAGGGAGCCAGGTGTTGGCATACCTGGTTAAACACACATGCTACCATGTATAAGGACCGAGGTTTGAGCCTTTATTCCCCATCTGCAGAGGGTGGGGGTGGGGGTGGGAAGGAAGCTTTAAAATGAATAAACAAGTACTGCAGATATCGCTCTGTCTCTCTCCCTATTCTCTCAATTTCTCTCTGTCCTATCAAAGAAAGGGAGGAATGGCCACCAGGAGCACTGAATTCATCGTGCAGGCACTGAGCCCCCAACCATAACTCTTGTGACACTAAGAGAGAGAGAGAGAGAGAGAGTCAGTCCACAGCACTGGAACCTGACGCTGTTGACTGGCTACGGAAGAAGGGCAAACGCTAGAAGAAGACTGGAACTTCCTGCAGTGCCATAGGACTCCTATGTGGTGTCAGGGCTACTGTGCCTGACAAGCACCTTACCTGGTGAACTATCTCTCTGGCTCTCTCTTAAACATTTTTTAATCACTTTACGGGGGTGGGGGGATCAATGGTTTACATGGGTATAATTTCTCATCTCCTTGTGATACAGTGTCTGCAACACATTCTCAGCCCCAGTTTAGGTCCTTTTCTACCATCATGTACCAAGACCCCCTCCACCCTTCCCTTCCTTTCCTTGAGCATGGTAACGTGCACGCTACTGAGGGAGCTATCTCCCAGCCTCTATTTATCTCTTCTTCAGTGTCGTCAAGGTCTGGCACTTGTGCAATTTCACTCTGCTATGTGACTTTTTCAGATAGAAACAAAGATAGTGAGAGAGAGAGAGATATCAAAGCATAGGAGCTTTCCCACCTCTAGTAGTATTCACATGTGGTGCTGAGGCTCAAACCTGGGCCATCTATGCATTTGAGCTATTTTGCCAGCCCTCTATTTACAATTATTATTATATATATTTACATATATAATAGTATATATGCTCACCCTATCCCTAATTCTGAGTATATCATAATACCACCTTCATATGGTGAATCACAAACTGATATTTCAAGGCTCAGTTCAGGAGTCATTTCCTTCAAAGAGCTTTCTCCTGTTGTCTCCTCTAACACTCAATCATATGAATCTGTCACTGTGTTTTATTCTTTGTCTTACTTCTTTAGTTACACCAGAAGCTTTTTGGCAACAAGGACTCATTCCCACCCCCACCCCCACCCCGCCCCCATCCTTGTGGCCTCTGGCTACAACTTGATCTACAGAAACACGCAGGGTGCTCTATTTTCTTTTCAAATTCTAGTCAATAAGACCAGGGGAGGGAGTCCGGAAGTAGCGCAGTGGGTTAAGTGCACGTGGCAGGAAGCACAAGGACCAGCGTAAGGATCCGGGTTCGAGCCCCGGGCTCCCCACCTGCAGGGGAGTTGCTTCACAAACGGTGAAGCAGGTCTGCAGGTGTCTGTCTTTCTCTCCCCCTCTGTCTTCCCCTCCTCTCTCCATTTCTCTCTGTCCTATCCAAAAACAACGGCAACAACAATAACTACAATAATAAAAACTAGGGCAACAAAAGAGAATAAATAAATATTTTTAAAAAATTCTAGGAGTTCAGGAGTCGGGCTGTAGCACAAGGGGTTAGGCGCAGGTGGCGCAAAGCGCAAGGACCGGCGTTAGGATCCCGGTTCGAGCCCCGGAACCCCACCTACAGGGGAGTCACTTCACAGGCGGTGAAGCAGGTCTGCAGGTGTCTCTCTCCCCCTCTATCTCCCCCTCCTCTCTCCATATCTCTCTGTCCTATCCAGCGACAATGACAACAATAATAACTACAACAATTTTTAAAAAAAGGGCAACAAAAGGGAATACATAAATAAATAGTTTTTAAAAAATTCTAGGAGTCCGGCGGTAACGCAGCGGGTTAAGCACAGGTGGCGCAAAGCGCAAGGACCAGCGTATGGATCCGGGGTCCAGCTCCTGGCTTCCCACCTGCCGGGGAGTCGCTTCACAGGCAGTGAAGCAGGTCCGCAGGTGTCTGTCTTTCTCTCCCCGTCTTCCCCTCCTCACTCCATTTCTCTCTATCGACATCAATAACAACAATAATAATAGCTACAACAATAAAAAAAAAAAATCTAGGTACTGCACACTGACAGAACCCAAAGCCCTTTCCTATACTTTGCTGAATAGATAACAATGACCCTCAAGGCTCCTTTCTTAGTCCAAACAGTGTAGAGTAGAATACAGGTTTATAATCTATACTCCATTATCTAAAACCCTTGGAGCCAAGCGGGTTTTGAAACTTGCTGGGAGGGGTGAGGGAGGAGTTAGCCACGTAATACATTATCCATGTCATAGTGTATAACATCCACAGAAAATCTAAAGCAATACCTACTTGAATACCTCCATAGTGCAATTTATAAGTAGTGACATTTAATTGGATAAAACCTATAAATAGTCTCATGTCAATTCAAGCAAGTCTTTTTTTTTTTTTTTTTTTGCCTCCGGGTTATTGCTGGGGCTCTGTGCCTGCACTGACAAATCCACTACTCCTAGAGACCATTTTTTCCCATTTTGTTGCCCTGTTGTTGTCGTTATTGTTATAGTTGTCATTGATGTTGTTGTTGGATAGGGCAGAGACAAATAGAAGTGGGGAGGCAGGGAGGGGGAGAGAAAGATAGACACCTTCAGACTTCACTGCTTGTGAAACGAAGCCCCCTACAGGTGGGGAAGGGGGGGCTTGAACCGGGATCCTTATTCACCTGCGGGTTGCTGCACTACCGCCTAATCCCTCAAGCAAGTCTTATTGTCAAATTGGGCTTGGTCAAATGTGTGCGCACACACACACACACACACAAAAAAAATAATAGTAATAATAATGATCATGATAATATGTCTTTAGAGCTTTTAAGATTTCAGAACTGCTGATAAGGAACTGTAGATGGCAGGTAAGAACGTGTCCTGATTCGTCTCTATGAACCAGAAAGAACTGGAGTGTATGTCTACACATATATACAGACACAGACACACAGGCCAGGGGAGTCTACGCACCAGAATGCCAACAGCAGTCATATCTCAGTAGTGGGTTTTCTTCTGCTCCATACTTTAAGGTACTTTCTTTTATTTCTTTTTCTTTGGATTTAATTTTTTATGAGAATGAGAACCAGAGCACCACACTACCACATACGATACCAGGGATCAACTCAGGGCCTTTGCTCTAGAATCCAACATCTGACCCACTGCTTTACCTCTTGAACGATCCTCTTCTTGCCTTCCTTCTTCCTTCCTTCCTTCCTTCTTTCCTTTCCTTTCCTTTCTTGCTTTCAGATTTATTATTTATTTATTTATTTATGGGGGGGGGGAGAACCAGAGCGTCATTCTGGCACATGTGATGCTGGGGATCAAACTCAGGACCACATGTTCAAAAGTCCAATGATTTTATCCACTGTACCACCTCCTGAGTGGGGCTTACAGGAATTTTCAAAGTTAGCTACTGTTTGCTGTATAGTGAAATGCAAAAGAACAACGAAGTAAGCACACACATACACCACACACAGGCTTTGGAGTCAAAGACTTAGGCTCAATTTTGGGCCTGAACTAGTAGCTCTGTGAGCCTGAGCAAGCTACCCAACTGCTCCCAGCATCTCATCCTCATCCTCACAAAGATAACAAGCAGCATGTGCCTTGTGTGGCTGCTGTCTTCTTTTTCAATGGTCAGCTGTCCTGTGCATGGCCACAATGTGTTCTAGAAGATAAACCAGAGCTTTTGAAAGCCCCAAGCTATATGACAAAGCCAGGAAGCAAGGTCTCAATTTCAATAGCATTTGTCCAGGCCCACTCAATAAGGATGGGGCTTTTTGTAAAGTGTGAACATCACACCAGGCTCAGTCTTTAAAAAAGTCAATTCAAACCTAAATCCAAGTAGCCCTTTCTTTTGAGAACTCTCTGAGAAGTGATGTCTTTTTTTTTTTTTCTTTCTTTTAATGCAACGCTGAGGCATGGCACCACCACTCAGTGGCTCTGTCTAGGTCCATTGTCTCACTCTTCTATCTTAGACAGAGAAAGGAAGAGTGAGAGAGGAGAAAGGGGATGACACAGAGTGAGAAGAGACACCACAATACTGCTCTACCATCCAAGGAGTTCCCTACACGGTGCTGGGGCTCCAGCCAAGTGCTGTACTGGGTGAGCTATCTTTCGACCTACCAAGATTACAATATTATTTAATTTATCTCCTTAGTAAGAGTCAGTGAGGGCAGGTGGGGAACAAAACTGCTTCTCTCCCTCTTGTTCTGGTCCCCGCCCCGTGTAGGTCCCTTAGTTATTTCGAGGTGCTCCTCAAGATCTAGACCTATGCTGCCCAAGCAGAACTTTCTGTGATGCCAGACATATTCTCCAACTACAGTGTCACAACAGTGGCGCCTTCAGTATGTAAGATGTAGCTACAGCAAAGCGCAATTTTTACATTTTGTCTGTCTAAATTAAATCACACTTTATTTGTTTTTGTCATTGCCGGGGCTTTACCACTCTGGATTGGGCTTTTTTGGTTTTTGTTTTGTTTTGTTTTGTTTTGTTTGTTTATTGCCACCAGGGCTATTGCTGACACTATGAATCCACTGCTCCCAGAGGCCATTTTTTCCTTTTTTTTTTTCCTTTCTAATTTTTTTAATTGCTTTATGGGAGAATTAATGTTTTACATTGGACAGTAAATACAATAGTTTATAAATGCATAACATTTCCCAGTTTTTTCTTTCTAATTTTTGTTAGACAGGAGCGGGGGAGAGGGGAGAGAGAGAGAGAGAGAGAGACCTGCAGGTCAGCTTCACTGGTCATGAAGCGGACATCCTGCAGGAGGAGAGTGGCGTCTTGAACCGGAGCCCTTGCACTTGGCAATATGGGCACTTACCAGAGTGCACCACTGCCTGCCCCCCCGGGTTGACTTTTTCCGCTATAAAGAGAGGGAGACGAAGGGAAGACACCACAGAACTAAAGCTTCCTCCAAATTGGTGGGGGCCAGGCTTGAACCTAGGCTTGAGCACCTCGGCAAAGTAGATGCACTATCCAGGTGAGCTATTCTGCCAGCTTAACTTTAATTTGTAAACTTTTATCATTATTATTAAAATTATTATAAAATATGTATTTCTTTTATTTTAGTAAGAGAGCAGGAAAGAGAGAAACCAAAGTACTGTTCATCTCTGGCACATGCAATGCTGGGCACTGAACCTGGCACCTCCCACATGCAAGTCTTTTTTTTTTTTTTTAAGATTTTATTTATTTATTAATGAGAAACATAGGAGGACAGAGAGAAAGAACCAGGCATCACCCTCGTACATGTGCTGTTGGGGTTTGAACTCAGGACCTCATGCTTGAGAGTCTGATGCTTTATCTACTGCTCCACCTCCCAGACCACCACATGCAAGTTTTGTATACTACTGCTGTGCTATCTCCTTGGTCTCTAAATTACTTTTAATTTTTCTTTGTTTTGTTCCTTTTTTTTTAATATTTATTTTATTTATTTATTCCCTTTTGTTGCCCTTGTTGTTTTATTGTTGTAGTTATTATTGTTGTTGTCATTGTTGGATAGGACAGAGTGAAATGGAGAGAGGAGGGGAGGACAGAGAGGGGGAGAGAAAGATAGACACCTGCAGACCTGCTTCACCGCCTGTGAAGCGACTCCCCTGCAGGTGGGGAGCCGGGGTTCGAACCGGGATCCTTATGCTGGTCCTTGTGCTTTGCGCCACCTGCGCTTAAGCCGCTGCGCTACAGCCCGGTTTGTTTCTTACCAGCATGCTTCTCCACTCTGGCTTATGAGGGTGTCAGGAGCTGAACCTGGGACCTAGGAGGCTCAGGCAGGAAAGGTTTTTGTTTTTTTTTTTTTGCATAGCCACTATGCTGTCTCCCTGGCCAACTAAATTAAATTTAAATAGTCGTATGTGTCCTAGACTATCATAATGGCAGCTCTAGCTCTTCTTTCTCATCTACAGAACTACAGCCTTGACAATGAACTCTAAAGGCAGCTTATTCTGTCTCATCTCAGCCCCTCATGATATACTGAGTATGTCTGTCAGGTATTCCATACTTGTGTAGGAACCAGCTATAGCTGTGCTGACTTCTGAGCCCTTTCCCTAGGTTCTTCCTTCTGTCAGCCTCCTCCATCTGCTCAGCTCTCCCCTTGGGCTCCCAGTAAGTTTCCATTGGGTTATCAGACTCCTCATAGAAGCCTTCCTCCAGACCACCCTCTCCTCACTGTTACTTCAAGAGGCTCCAGACTGAAAGGTTTTCCCTACCAAATGGAGCTTCTGGGCTTGGACAGGTTAAACTCTGATTTCATCTCTCCCTGCTCTATTTTTTTCAATTTTATTTTTATTGCCATCAAGGATATGGCTGGTGCTCTGTGCCTACAGGACAAATCCACTGCTCCCAGGGACCATATTCTCTTCTCTCTCTCTATCTCTCTCTCTCTCTCTCTCTTTCTCATTTGATAGGACAGAGAGAAACTGAGAGGAAGGAATGTAATAGAAAAAGGAGAAAGAAGGAAGTTGGGCTATAGCGCAGCAGGTTAAGTGCAGATGGAGCAAAGCACAAGGGCCAGCATAAGGATCCCAGTTTGAGCCCCCGGCTCCCCATCTGCAGGGGAGTCACTTCACAGGCGGTGAAGCAGGTCCTCGGGTGTCTATCTTTCTCTCCCCCTGTCTTCCCCTCCTCTCTCCATTTCTCTCTGTCCTATCCAACAACAACAAAAATAATAACTACAACAATAAAACAAGGGCAACAAAAGGGATTAAATAGACAAATATTAAAAAAAAAAAAAAAAAAAAGGAGAAAGAGAGATACTTGCAATACTGCTTCATCACTTGCAAAGATCCCCCTGCAGGTGAGGATTGAGGGCTTGAACCTGCGTCCTTGAGCATGATAACTTGTGTGCTCAACTGAGTGCATCACACCCGGCCCGCCTCTTCCTGCTCTAAAAAGTTCAGTAGCACACTTCTGATTGCTAGTTTCAGGTTCAAACTGGTTGAAATGGGATGTGGAGCAATTTGTAGTGGGCCTGCCTCTCTCATCCCAATCCACCTCCCAGAGACTGCCCAGTTTCAACAGACACATTCCCACACATGCTGCCCTCATTCCTGCATACATGTGTCCTCTCTCCTATTCCTGGCCACCTCTCCTCAAAATCTCAGTATCAACTCCTTCCTCCTCTTACAACTCCCCTCTTTCTCCCTCCATCCCAAGCCACACATGCCTTCCTTCTAGTCATCTCTCTGGATTCTGAAGGTCTTCCTTTCACAGAACTTCTTTGACATCAGAGTATTTTGTAGTTTTTTTGTTTGTTTGTTTGTTTGTTTTTAATAGAGACAGAGAGGGAGAGGAGCAAGAAGCAGAGGGAGAGAGTGGGAAGAGACCACAGCATTAACACTTCCTTCAATGCAGAGGGGGCCAGGCTGGAACCTGGGACACACACATGGTAAAGAAACACACTATCCAAAGTGAGCTATTTCACTGGGCCTCAAGAGTGTTCAGGAAAAACCTTAGGTTTTGAAATAAAACAAACCTAGCTATTTTTTTTTTTTAACTTCACATGAAACCTCAAGCAAATTACTTCATTTGTTTCCTCATTTGTAAGGCAAGGTTCATAATGCCAACCTCAAAGAGAAGCCATAAGGAAAAACAAATGGAATCTAAGTGGGTCAAGAGCCTAGCACAATGCCCACGGACAGTGATGAACTGTTAATCTTTCTCTACTCCTAAACCTCTCCTACTTTGAGAACAATGACTTCCATTTATTGAGTAGCTTTTAATAGCTTGCCATTACGCTTCCTGTGTTAATTCTGATTATTGGTCTCATTTAACAAGTGAAAACACTGAAGCTCAGAGCAGACAGCAGACATGCCCAAGGACACATGCCCCAGAGTCAAAACCATAAACAGCACAAGTTGCATTAAAACCCGGTTGTCTCCACAGCCTCTCCTTCTGCAAACACACAAGCAACACCTTTAGGTAAACTATAAACTATAAGGATAAGGATTACATCAACAGAAGAATAACAAAGCAAGAGTGAGTGCCACCATGGTCCCCAAGGGATTTGTGGGTGTGTGGCTGTCACTACTAGGTGTAGGCCACGTCTTACCTTCTCTGAGTATCTACCAGACAGGTCTAGGAGGAGGAGTTCCTTTCTATCTTCTCGGTCACCAGCCTTTGCATGCTACTTCCAGCAAACTAGAGGGACCCATCAAACCAAGTTCGCAAAATGCCTTACTGCTAGGACCGATTGGGTTGGTTCAGTGCTTATCAGGGACACAGCACTGGGGTAGTCTCCTAGTAGGCTCTCTCAGGCTAAGACAGGCAACAGATACCTGCAGGAGTTAAGTTCAATTCACAGGGAGATAAACAGATCCAAATCCAACACCCCAGAATCCCAGTCAGGCTGTGTTAATGATGACAAAGCGGATAACAGTATCGTGAGCAATATGAGCAGCAAACACTTAAGACTTGCTAAATGCCAAGTATGGCTTTAATCACATTCCATACATTTATTCTTGTGTACCTGGTTCAGAGCACACATTACAGTGCCTAAGGACCAGGGTCCAAGCCCTTGGCCCCTTCCTGCAGGGGTAAGCTTCATGAGTGGTGAGGCAGGGTTGCAAGTGTCTCTCATCCTCTCTATCTCCTTCACTCTCAATTTCTCACTGTCTCGATAGAAAAAAGAGGGTGGGGGTTGGAAAATAGTATGCAAAGAGCCTTCCTTGTCTGAGGCTTCAAAGTCCTAGGTTCAATCCCAAGCACCACCATAAGCCAGAGCTGAGCAGTGCTCTGGTAAAAAATACTACTACTACTAATAATTTTTTAAAAATACATGCTCAATGTGGAAAAGAAAGTCTCTTTAACAAATGATGTTAGGAGGCTGGGGGTATGGATTGACTTGCCAACACCCATGTCCAGTGGAGAAGCAATTACAGAAGTCAGAACTCCCACCTTCTGTACCCCCCAAAAATACTTTTGATCCATATTCCCCATGGGGGAGAAATGATAGGGGGAAGATGACCAGAGGGCTCTGAACTCCAACTCCATCAGGAACTGGAGAGAGAGGAGGAAAAAAGGAAGAACATTTGGATGTAATAATAGATACATGTGTGACCTGGAAAGGAAAAGAAGATGGAACCCTAGAAATAATGATAAAGGCCAAATATATAAAAATAGATGACTGTAGAAATATTAGATGACCCATATCTGCAACCTTTAGAGAACTTTTATAGCTTCCAGTGGAGGCCTTGGGGGTCCAGAGGCCTTGGGTGGTGAGAACGGTGAGGAATTATATCCCTATTATCTTATATATATTTTTTGTCTTTATTTACTTACTGGTTAGAGACAGCCAGAAATCGAGAGGGAAGGGGATGATAGAGAGGGAGAGAGACAGAGAGACACCTGCAGCACTGCTTTACCACTTGCAGAGCTTTCCCTCTACAGGTGGGGACTGGAGGCTTGAACCTGGGTCCTTGCACACTGTAACATGTGCGCTCAACCAGGTGTACCACCACCCAGCTCCTTATCTTGTAATTTTGTAAATCACTAATAAAAAAAATGGTGTTGGGTGAATTGGACAACCACATGTAGAAAAATGAAACTAGACCACCATCTAACACCATGCAGCAAAATTTACTCAAAATGGATCAAAGATCTAAATATTAGACCTGAAACTATATAACACAAGACATCGGTGAAACATTTCAGGACCTCAACATTAAAGATGTATTTGGAAAGTCCACCCCATGGGCAATGGAAACAAAACCAAAAATGAACAAATGGAACTATATCAAAATGAAAAGTTTCTACATAGTAAAAGAAAATTCCATCAGAATACACAGGAAATCAGCAAATGGGAAAAGATATTTGCACACCACACTTCAGACAAGTGGTTGATATCAAACATCTATGAAGAACTCATACAGCTCAAAAAAAAATAATAATAATAAGGTGGGCAGAAGATATGAATAGACAGTTCTCTAAAGAATAGATACACAGGGGGCCGGGCAGTAGCGCACCAGATTAAGCGCTTGTAAACTGAAGTACAAGAACCCACACAAGGATCCCAGTTCAAGCCCCCTGCTCCCCCCCTGCAGGGGAGGGTCGCTTCACAAACAGTGAAGCAGGTCTGCAGATGTCTGTCTGTCTCTATCTCCCTCTCCCCTCTCAATTTCTCTCTGTCCTATCCAATAAAAAGTGAAAAATTGCTGCCAGGAGCACTGAATTCATAGCGCCAGCACCGCCTCAGCAATAACCCTGGAGGGAAAAAATATATATGGCCCACAGAAATACCCGGAAATGCTCCAATTCACTCTTACTACCCTCCAAAATTAAATAAACAAATATGACAAGTATTTATTTTTAAAAATGACTACCTTCCAGAAGTTAGTATCCATCAATTTTAGTATTGTGTATCCTTTTTTTTTTGTGTGTGTGTGTACCAAGGTATTAGTTCCATTAAAAAAAAGAAGCAAGAAAAAAAAAAGATGCAAATAATAGGCAACAAAAGGGAAAATAACACTCTCAGGCAGAAGTTGAAAAACAAGATCAGAAAAAAAAAAAAAAAACACAAGTAGAACCTGAAATGGAATTGACATATTGCACCAAAGTAAAAGACTCTGGGGTGGGTGGGTGGCGAGAATACAGATCCAAGAAGGATGACAGAGGACCTAGTGGGGGTTGTATTGTTATATGGGAAACTGGGGGATGTTATGCATGTACAAACTATTGTATTTACTGTTGAATGTAAAACATTAATTCCCCAATAAAGAAAATTTTAAAAAAATAATAAAAATAATAAAAAAGGGAAAATAAATATTTAAAAAAAATTTTTTTAACCTATGGACATCTAATCTTTGACAAAGGTGCCCAGACTATTAAATGGGGAAAGCAGAGTCTCTTCAACAAATGGTGTTGGAAACAGTGGGTTGAAACATGCAGAAGAATGAAACTGAATCTCTGTATTTCACCGAATACAAAAGTAAATTCTAAGTGGATCAAGGACTTAGATGTTACACCACAAACTATCAGATACTTAGAGGAAAATATTGGCAGAACTCTTTTCTGCATAAATTTTAAAGACATCTTCAATGAAATGAATCCAATTACAAAGAAGACTAAGGCAAGTATAAACCTATGGGACTACATCAAATTAAAAAGCTTCTTCACAGCAAAAGAAACCACTACCCAAACCAAGAGACCCCTCACAGAATGCGAGATCTTCACATGCCATACATCAGATAAGAGTTTAATAACCAACATATATAAAGAGCTTGCCAAACTCAACAACAAGACAACAAATAACCCCATCCAAAAATGGGGGGAGGACATGGACAGAATAATCAACACAGAAGAGATCCAAAAGGTCGAGAAACACATGAAAAAATGCTCCAAGTCTCTGATTGTCAGAGAAATGCAAATCAAGACAACAACGAGATATCACTTCACTCCTGTGAGAATGTCATACATCAGAAAAGGTAACAGCAGCAAATGCTGAAGAGGGTGTGGGGTCAAAGGAACCCTCCTGCACTGCTGGTGGGAATGTCACTTGGTCCAACCTCTGTGGAGAGCAGTCTGGAGAACTCTCAGAAGGCTAGAAATAGACCTACCCTATGACCCTGCAATTCCTCTCCTGGGGATATATCCTAAGGAACCCAACACATCCATCCAAAACGATCTGTGTACACATATGTCCTTGGCAGCACAATTTGTAATAGCCAAAACCTGCAAGCAACGCAGGTGTCCAACAACAGATGAGTGGCTGAGCAAGTTGTGGTCTATATACACAATGGAATACTACTCAGCTGTAAAAATGGTGACTTCACTGTTCTCAGCAGATCTTGGATGGACCCTGAAAAATTCATGATAAGTGAAATAAGTCAGAAACAGAAGGATGAGTATGGGATGATTTCACTCTCAGGCAGAAGTTGAAAAACAAGATCAGAAAAGAAAACACAAGTAGAACCTAAACTGGAATTGGTGTATTGCACCAAAGTAAAAGACTCTGGGGTGGGTGGGTGGGGAGAATACAGGTCCATGAAGGATGATAGAAGACCTAGTGGGGGTTGTATTGTTATATGGAAAACTGGGGAATGTTATGCATGTACAAACTATTGTATTTACTGTTGAATGTAAAACATTAATTCCCCAATAAAGAAATTTAAAAAAAAAAAAGAACAGACAAAAAAATTTAAAGATACAAATATTTAATCTTCACAATTATGCCATGAGGTAGGTGCTATTACTTGTACTTTATAAACCAGGAAGATAAACAAGGGAGGTTAAAGACACACAGTTAATAAGTGATACAGTCAGATTCAAAATCAAGAAATCTGTTGCTTTTAGGGGCTGGGGAGGTAGCTTGGCAGTAAAGTGGCTGCTCCGCATGTGTGGAGCCCTGGCTTAGGACCACACCACTCCCACCACCTGCGCCACCTGAGGAGTTTCACTTTCAAGGAGGAAGGCTGTTCTCATCACTATGCAGCAGCAGTGGTGACAAGCTATCCGGCTAGATAACCTGACTTTTCCCCTCCAAGATTTGTCTTCTGTGAAAGCCTGTGGTCTGGTGATAAAGCTGAAAGAGAAGTGGGCAAGAGCAAGCCAGGAAAAGGGTGGGGAGAAAAGAGCAGAGCATGCTCAAAGAGGAAGAGGCTGGGCCTGTTGAGGCGACAGCACTCAGGCTGTCAACTGTATGGGCCTCTGGGTTCAGAACAGATGGCAGGTCCCTATGAGGCAATAAGCTGTTACTTGAGATGAAATGGGGTGCGACATGTTAAAAGCAGCAAGTCTGATGTTGTAAAACTGTAGCTGAGGGGTCAGGTGGTGCAGCACCTGGCTGAGCGCACATGTTACAATGCACAAGGACCTGGGTTCAAGCCCCCAGTCCCCAGCTGCAGGAGGAAAGCTTTGTGAGCGGTGAAGTAGGGCTGCAGGTGTCTCTCTGTCTCTCCCTCTCTATCTCCCCTTTCCCTCTCGATTTCTGACTGTCTCTATCCAATCAATAAATAAATATATTTAAAATTTTTAATGTAGCTGAATCAGCAGTTACCGAGGGGAAATAATGAAGGGAAGGATGGGGAGAGAAGAAAAGAGGAGAGGGGGAGTTGGGCGGTAGCGGAGCAGCTTAAGCGCAGGTGGTGCAAAGCACAAGGACCGACGTAAGGATCTGGGTTTGAGCCCCCGGCTCCGCACCTGCAAAGGAGTCACTTTACAAGCAATGAAGCAGGCCTGCAAGTGTCTATCTTTCTCTCCCCCTCTTTGTCTTCCCCTCCTCTCTCCATTTCTTTCTGTCCTATCCAACAACCACAACAACAATAAAACAACAAGGGCAACAAAAAGGAATAAATAAAGGAAGTGAAGGCAGGATAGTAAAAGTCCAGACCAACCATCCTTTAAAAAAAAAAAAAAAATGAAAATAGGAGAGGAAAGAGAAAGAAAGAGATTGGCTTTATCCAAAAATAATAAGCAGTCATGTTTTGTTTTGCTTTGAAGAGAGAGAAAGAGAGAGAGGTAGTACAAGAAATCACAGCATTGGGGCCGGGTTGTGGTGCACCTAGTTGAGTGCACATGTTACAATACAGAAGGACCTGGGTTCGAGCCCCCCAGTCCCCACTTGCAGGGGAAAAGCTTCACAAGTGGTGAAGCAGTGCTGCAGGTGTCTCTCTGTCTCTCCCCCTCTCTATCCCTCCCTTCCCTCTCGATTTCTGTCTCTATCCAATAAATAAAAATATATAATAAAAAAATTTAAAAATTAAAAAAAAGAATCTCTAAAACTTAGAGAAAAAGAAAGAAAAAAGAAACAAGGGCAACAAAAGGGAATAAATTTAAAAAAAAAAAGTCAAATGAGACAGGTTTGGTAAAAAAGAGTGGACAGGTGTTGCTTGTTAGTTAACAGAATCAAGGATAGTGGAGATTCTAGTGACTGATTAACAGGAAAGACTGAGGGGAGAAAATTGAGGATGATGACAAAAGTAGCTATTTAGATAAAACCAGTGTAGGACAGAGTCTGAAGAGGGTGATTTCTAAGCTCTGAGAGGTGGGAATTTGTAACCCCTAAATGTGCTTCCCAAAGAAAAGTGCAGGTAAACTGCGGGGAATTCAAGTCCTGTGTGACCTTCCAGAATGCTAACATTCACTCCCACTTACAGATGGAAGAGAGGACTGTCAAGAGGCATGTCTAATACTGAACCAGCTGCAATAAAAATAAAATTACCCAAGCTACCGAGAGGTCTTCACTAGCTACAATCCACAGGCATCAAAGGCAACGTGTACATAGCTGTTCAAATATGTTACACTTTTTTTTTTTTGGTCTCCTCTGGGATTTCACCACTCTGGGATAACTTATATAGAAATAGAAAGACGCCGGCGGTAGGGCAGTGGGTTAAGTGCACGTGGCATAAAGCACAAAGACCAGCGTAAGGAGCCGGGTTCCAGCCCTGGGCTCCCCACCTGCAGGGGAGTCCCTTCACAGGCGGTGAAGCAGGTCTGCAGGTGTCTGTCCTTCTCTCCCCTCTCTGTCTTCCCCTCCTCCCTCCATTTCTCTCAGTCCTACACAACAACGAAGACAGACAACAATAATAACTACAACAATAAAAACAACAGGGCAACAAAAAAAGGGAATAAATAAATTAATTTTTTTAGAAAAAGAAACAGAAAGACATGGTGTATTGCACCAAAATAAAAAACTTGGGTGTGGGGGTGGGGGAGAGAGTTCAGGTCCTGGAAAAGGATGACAGAGGACCTACCTAGTGGGGGTTGTATTGTTAGGTGAAAAACTGAGAAATGTTATGCATGTACAAACTATTGTATTCACCGTCAAATGTAAAACATTAATCCCCCAATAAAGGGGAAAAAAAGAAACAGAAAGACAGAGAGAGAGATACAGGAAAAGACACCACAGTACAAAAGCCCCAGCATAGTGGGGGTAGATTTTTTTTTTAATATTTTATTTTATTTATTTATTCCCTTTTGTTGCCCTTGTTGCTTTATTGTTGTAGTTATTATTGTTGTTGTCATCATTGTTGGATAGGACAGAGAGAAATGGAGAGAGGAGGGGAAGACAGAGAGGAGGAGAGAAAGATAGACACCTGCAGACCTGCTTCACCGCCTGTGAAGCGACTCCCCTGCAGGTGGGGAGCCGGGGTTCGAACTGGGATCCTTCTGCTGATCCTTGTGCTTTGCGCCACCTGCGCTTAACCCGCTGCGCTACAGCCCGACACCCGGTAGATTTTTTTTTTTTTACAACATTCATGTACAATTTTTATTTAGTCTCCATGCCTTTATCTTTTTTTAAAAAATTATATACATTTATTTTATTGAATAGAGACAGAGATAAATTGAGAAGGAAGGAGAAAGAGAGAGAGAGAAAGAGAGAGACACCTGCAGCACTGCTTCACGACTCATAAAGATCCTCATGCACTGTAACACATGCGCTCTAAGGCGTACTCCTCCCTGTCCAGCCCCACCCTGATCCTTTTTTTCTTTTTCTTCTCCATTAGTGATTTAATACCGCTTCACAAAACTACAAGACAACAGGGATACAATTCCACACCCCTCCCACCACCAGAGTTCCGTGTGCCCATTCCCTCCACTGGGAACCTCAGCAGGGCTCCTAAGATCACAGACGGGTTGATTCTCACTTCCATAACCATCCACTATCCTTAAATATCCATTTCTTCCCATCCTTTCTATGGCCCTGCCCCCCTTTTTATCCAAGTCACACCCACACTTATCACTATCTCTTAGTGTCCTTCCTTTTTTCTTCCTCTTCTCTCTCAGGGTCCCAATGGATGTGGGGTTCAGAACCCTCCAGTCATCCTCCCCCTAACATTTCTCCCCTTTTGGGAGTATAGAGCAAAAAAGTTTTTTTCCAATTTTATTTATTTATTTATTTATTTATTTATTTATTTATTTATTTATTTATGAGAAAGACAGGAAGAGAGAGAGAAAGAACCAGATATCAGTCCGGTACATGTGCTGCCAGGGATTGTACCTGAGACCTCTTGCTTGAGAGTCCCTTGCTTTATCCACTGCAGCACCTCCCGGACGACAACCAAAATTCTTTTATATATATGCAGAGAGAGACTGAGAGGGAAGGGGGAGGTAGAAAAACACTTGCTGTCTTGCTTCACTGCTCCTGAAGCTTTCCCCCTGAAAGTGAGGACCGGAGGCTTGAGCCTGGGTCCTTGCACATGGTAAAATGTATGCTTAGCCTGCAGGGTATGCCACCACCTGGTCTCCAGTGCAACGCAGTTATCCTGCCAGGCTTGCTGTCTCACCAATTTGTTAATACCATATCTGAAGCAGAAAAGAAAACATTTGAATCAGTTCACGTCTTCTGGTCCAGCACTGTCTTTCCTCAGGTAAATATTGATGCCAGCCTCTTCCTGAGCCTTTTGCCCCTGGGAACTGCTCTATGCAAAACTCCCCTTCTCACTAAGGGTTTGTGGATCACCTGTCCTATGTTGTCTCCAACTGCAGAATTTCAAAACAAACTGCTTTCAGAGAGAAAGAAACGTCTTCTCCTGTACTACAAAACAAAGACGAGGTTAAGCAGGACAAAGAAGGGAAATGGAGAAGGGAACAACAAAAGGAGGCAGAAAAATAAACACAAGTCTCTTTTGTTTAAAAAATAAATAAATAAAATGATCCAGATTAATTTGTTTAGGAGCCTGTAGAGCTTCCCACAATAGTGGAGATGATGCAAGATACTTCTGCCTAAAATAAACACCGAGCAAAGTGCATTTTCTCTATGTTGAAAGGATATGCGGGTAAAACAAATTTTATTTATTAATACTGACAAACCAAAGTTCCAGAATTAGGGGGGAGGGCAGAGTGAGGGTAGGAAAGAGGATGAAGAGGAAAAGAGGAGAGAAGAAAAAGAAAGAGAAAGGAAAGGGGAAAGGGAGGGAAGGAAAGCAAGTCAATAAAACTCAGGGGGTTATTATTCTTTTCTTTTTTCAAATATATATTTATCTACTATAGAGAAAGAACACCAAAGCACCCACTTGGCACATGTGATGCTACGGACCTTAAGCTTTTAAGCCCAACATGCTGGTTTTTTTTTTTATTTTATTTACTTATTTATCCCCTTTTGTTGCCCTTGTTGTTTTATTGTTGTAGTTATTATTGTTGTTGTTATTAATGTCATCATTGTTGGATAGGACAGAGAGAAGTGGAGAGAGGAGGGGAAAACAGAGAGGGGGAGAGAAAGATAGACACCCGCAGACCTGCTTCACTGCTTGTGAAGTGACTCCCCTGCAGGTGGGGAGCCGGGTGCTTGAACCCAGATCCTTACGCTGGTCCTTGTGCTTTGCGACACCTGTGCTTAAACCGCTACGCTACCGCCTGACACCCCACACTAGCTGTTCTACACACACACACACACACACACACACCATTCCATGGTAATTAAATTTACCCTTTATGCTACCCTGAGATATAAATAACACTCATTTCCTTTCTCAGGCCAAAGAAACTTGACTGCTTTATTTCCTGGGTCCAGAGGGAAAAATACTCATAACACATCTCATTCTAAATTTTAGTTACTTAAAAACTAGTTCACTTTGATCAATCATGGAATAAGGAAACCACTTCAAAAGATCAAAATTTGTTGCCATTACCACTTTGTTAAATTAACTCTGAATAGACCCAACAGAACCTCTGACGAGTTGTTTCCTCTCAAATAAGCAGCTGAGAATCCTTCAGAACACAGCTCCAGGTTTCTGCATGTGCCCAGGATGAAAGGCAGGTCATCTGAGCAATGTCATAGATGAGTACTGAGCCCCCTGGCACATCCCCAAGAGAGTTTCAAAATAAAAGGACCTTTAGTCATTTGATAGAAGAAGAAAAAGAAGAAACACTCTAGCTGTTCTACACATACACACACACACACACACACACACACACACACACACAAAAGCAGTGAAGTTCAAAAGCCCCTACCTACAACAGCTACTTGTGTGAGAGACCAGTGGAGCAGTGCACTTTTTTTTTTTTTTTCAATTTTTTCAACTAGAAAGAGCATGAGAGGGGGCTGGGTGGTAGCACAGTGGGTTAAGCACACATGGCACGAAACTCAATGACCAACTCAAGGACACAGGTTTGAGCCCCTGGTTCCCCACCTGCAGGGGAGTCACCTCACAGGCGGTGAAGCAGATCTGCAGGTGTCTGTCTTTCTCTCCCCCTCTTCTCTTCCTCTCTAGAGTTCTCTCTGTTCTAACAACAATGACAGCAATAACAACTATAAAAACAAGGGCAACAAAAAGGGGAAAACAGCCTCCAGGAGCAGTGGATCAAGTGCAAACACTGAACCCCAGCAATAACCCTGGAGGCGAAAGAAAGAAAGAAAGAAAGAAAGAAAGAAAGAAAGAAAGAAAGAAAGAAAGAAAGAAAGAAAGAGAGAGGGAGAGAGAGAGAGAGAGAAAGAAAGAAAGAAAGAAAGAAAGAAAGGAAGAAAGAAAAGGAGAGACATGATAGAGAGAGAATGAGAATGAAGACAACACTGAAGCCAGGGAGTGGATGAAGCAAGCACTGGACTTCCAAAGCCATGAGGTCTGGAGTTTGATCCCCAGCATCACATTGCAAGAGAGATATTCTGGTTCTCTCTCCTCCTCCTCCTCCTCCTCCTCCTCCTCCTCCTCCTTAGCTTTCTCCCTCTCATAAATAAATATGCCAAAAAAGGAAGAAAAAGAAAAAGGTGGTCCGGGAGGTGGCACAGTGGATAAAGTGTTGAACTCTCAAGCTACGAGGTCCCCAGTTCAATCCCCGGCAACACATGTACCAGAGTAATGTCTGGTTCTCTCTCTCTCTCTTCCTATCCCTCTCATTAATTAATAAATAAAATACTTTAGAAACAGAAAAAGGAAACCACAGCATTCTATGAGGTGTGGGCTCAAATCTAGGTCTTGCACATGGTAAAGCAGCGCACTACCCAAGTGAGCTATTTAGTGAGTCTCAGTGCAAGATCTTAGCAGCTGTAAAGGCCAAGAGAGTTAGACTGCTACTCAACCAGAAACATTTCGTTTCATATTAACGCCACATATTAGCTCAAAGATACTAGCCTGAACCACAAATTAGCTCAAAGATATTAGCCCGAACCACAAATTAGCTCAAAGATATTAGCCCGAAACTGAAGTCATGGACTCCAATCTAAAATGCATTGCATTTCACTATTTATTTATTTATTTATCTCTCTTTTTTTCCACCACTAGGTTTACTACTGGGGCCTGATTGCCAGTGACTTTTTTTTTTTTAATTTGTCCTTCTTTTGGACCAAAGGTGAGATGAGAGAGAGAAAGAGAGAGAGAGAGAAGTGTGAGAGACAGCCTGAGCACTGTTCTACCATTTGTGAAGCTTCCCCCCTTGCAGGTGGGGACCGGCGACTTGAACCTGGGTCCTCATGCATGGTAATGTGTGCACTCTACTGGATTAATCACCACTCAGTCTCATGTTGTACTTTTTTGCTATAATCCTACCATGCTTGGTCTGACCTCCCTGAATTCGGTCTAAGCAAATCAACAAGAGAAACAGACATTCTGGCCCTTCTTCACCATCTTTTTTGACCAGATGCTCAACTTTGTGCTACCATTCTGCTTCCTCCCTGGCAGGAAAAATATTCTGGAGATGAAGCATCAAAGGTCTTTCTTT
Organism: Erinaceus europaeus; assembly: GCF_950295315.1. Lineage (NCBI taxonomy): Eukaryota > Metazoa > Chordata > Mammalia > Eulipotyphla > Erinaceidae > Erinaceus > Erinaceus europaeus. The sequence continues at coordinate 69,133,103 of NC_080174.1, read as the reverse complement.
TCTCTACCAAGGTAAAGGTGTAGAATGAAGACTAAATTTACCTTGCCCCACAAATACTTAGGACTTTAAGATCCTCTTACCTTTGGTTCATCCTACAACAAAAACCACCACCCTGCTGGGCAGAGCCTACACCCTCTTTTCTCTCCTTTATTTATGAAAAGTCAGGTCTCTCTCATGCCTGAGGCTCCAAAGTCTCATGCTCAATGCCCCCACACCTGACAAAACTGAGCAGTGCTCTGGTAATAAGGTAAGAAAACCCAGGTCTGGGGAGTTGGGCTGTAGCTCAGCGGGTTAAGCGCAGGTGGCACAAAGCACAAGGTCGGCATAAGAATCCCGGTTCGAACCCCGGCTCCCCACCTGCAGGGGAGTCGCTTCACAAGCGGTGAAGCAGGTCTGCAGGTGTCTATCTTTCTCTGCCCCTCTCTGTCTTCCCCTCCTCTCTCCATTTCTCTCTGTCCTAACAATGACAACATCAATAACAATAATAACTACAACAACAATGAAAAACAACAAGGACAACAAAAGAGAAAATAAATAAATAAAATATAAAAAAAAAAAAGAAAACCCAGGTCTCCATTACACTGTCAACTCCCTGGGGAGTCATGTTTGTCCTGACATGTACTGCAAATCACATTTTTTTAAAAGATTTATTTATTTACATTATGGGACACACATAAAGAAATAAAAGTACTCTCCTATCTCATGTATGGACCAGGGTTGAGCCTGGAATGTTGTACCTGCAAAATCTGTGCTCGACCCCACTGAGCCATCTCTCCAGTATCACAACACATTTTTTTTTTAATATTTATTCCCTTTCGTTGCCCTTGTTGTTTTATTGTTGTAGTTATTGATGTCGTTGCTGTTGGATAGGACAGAGAGAAATGGAGAGAGGAGGGGAAAACAGAGAGTGGGAGAGAAAGATAGACACTTGCAGACCTGCTTCACCGCCTGTGAAGCGACTCCCCTGCAGGTGGGGAGCCGGGGACTCGAACCGGGATCCTTACCCCAGTCCTTGGGCTTTGCGCCACGTGCGCTTAACCTGCTGCACTACCACCCGACTCCCTCACAACACATTTCTAAGCAGCTTTTTTGCCTCAGAATGGTTGCTCAGGCTACTGGAAAGAAGGAATGGTGATCATTTCCCCTTTATTTTTTCTTCTTTTTTTAAAGTAAAAATGTTATTTTATTTATTTATTTATTTTAGGTAGAGACTGAGAAACAGAGAGTGAAAGAGATCATACCACACTGAAGCGTCTTTCAATGTGGGAGCCGGCCTAGAACCTGGTCTCAGAGAAGGCAAAGCAGCACACTAGCCCAGTGAGCTATTTCACCAGCCCCACTGATCAGATTTTCATAGAAAGAACCAAACCTATTATTTGTTTTTCTAAAGAATATCCAGGACATCCAGAGGAGACTCGGCAAGAGTCACTGCTACCTATTGCAACTCTGACTCCTCTGAGGCCAAAAAGAGAAACGGAGACTCAGTGCCAATTTTTACTCTTTTTTTTTTTTCCCAGTGATAGAGAGATAATCCTGAGGGTCCTCTCAGATCTAATTTTTCATTTTTCATTTTGAGAGCAGCAGAGGCAGAGAGGGGAAGAGAAGGAGAGAGAACACAGCTCAACCATCCACATAGCTAGCTCCCCTGAAGCCATGGTGTCCCCACATGGTGGCAGGGCTTACACCCAGGGCCTTATACACAGTTAGGGGAATTTTTATTTATTACAGGAGAGAAAGTTTCACATTTGACAGAAGGAAAAGAGAGAGCACCAGCCTGGTACGTGCAGTGCTAGGAATTAAACCAAGAGTCTTAGGCATGCAAGTCCTGTGCTCTACCATTTGAACTGTTTCCCCAGCTGAAAGGGAAAGAAAAAATTTTTTTAACTGCCTTTGGTTTCTCTTAAAAAACAGAGCACTGGGGACTGGACAGTGGTGCACCCTGTTAAGCACACAGTTACCATGTGCAAGGACCCAGGTCCCAGCCCCCCACTATAGTGGTGAAGGAGGTCTATAGGTGTCTCTCCTCAACTCTATTTCCCTCTCCTCTTTCAATTTCTCTCTGTCCTATCTAATAAAAATTAAAAAGAAAGAATAAAAATGAATAAATAAAATCCAGAGCACTACTGGCTCTGGTTTATGGTAGTACCAGAGACTGAATCTGGGGGTGGGACCTGGGATTTCCAAACCAGCATGAAAGTCTTTTGAATAGTCATTATGCTATCTTCCTGCATCCTACCCCCACCCCCCACCCCCCATTTTTTAAATTTAATGCCAAGGAACCAACCAAGAGCATCACACATACCAAGTGGCCTCTCTGGCACATTATTTTTTATTCTATATGCCTGGGGGGGCAGCAGCTGGGAAGAGGGAAGGAGGAGACCCACACAGAGGGGAGACATCAAAGCATAGCTCCACCATCCATAGAGCTCTTTGGTGCTGTCCATAATGCTGCCATACGGTGCAAGGGATGGAAAGAAGGGTCTCAGAGACAGTAAGGCTTGTATCTTACCCGTCACTATCTCCCAACCCAATCTTTGAACAACTTAGCAATAATTAAAAGTGAAACCCCACGGTGGTGGCACACTTGGTTGAACGCACATGTTATAATGCGCAAGGACCCAGGTTCAAGCACCTGGCTGCCACCTGCAGGGGGGAAATCTTTTCAAGTGGTGAAGCAATGCTGCTGGTGTCTCTCTGTGTCTCTCCCTCTTTATCTGCCTCTACCCTCTCAATTTCTGGCTCTACAGCCAATAAATAAAGATAATGTAAAAATTAAAATGAAAAAAGAAATGGTAACTGTGATTATGAAATGGTGAATCTGGGGGGTCGGGTGGTGGTGCAGTGGGTTAAGTGCATGTGGCACAAAGCGCCAAGGACTGGCGTAAAGGATCCCGGTTCGAGCCCCCGGCTCCCCACCTGCAGGGGAATCGCTTCACAGGCGGTGAAGCAGGTCTGCAGGTGTCTATCTTTCTCTCCCCCTCCGTCTTCCCCTCCTCTCTCCATTTCTCTCTGTCCTATCCAACAAAGAACAACATCAACAATGGCAATAATAATAACCACAACGAGGCTACAACAACAAGGGCAACAAAAGGGGGAAAAATGGCCTCCAGGAGCGGTGGATTCACGGTGCAGGCACAGAGCCCAGCAATAATCCTGGAGGAAAAAAAAAAAAAGAAATGGTGAATCTGGAAAAAAAAAAGTGAAACCCCACTTATGGTAGGTATTACAGTGGGACAAATTATTTTAAACTAAAAAATGAAACTAAAGCCTTGACAATGAGCAGTGGTAGATGGCATAATAGTTATGCAAAGAGACTCTCATGCCTAAGGCTCCAAAGCCCCAGGTTCAATCCCCTGCACCATCATAAACCAGAGCTAATCAGTGCTCTGGAGAAAAAAAAAAAAAAAAAAGACCCTGACAATAGCTTCTTCCCAATATGTAGCTTCGTTTTTGTTTTTTGAAAGGAAGACTAAAGATTTCTCACCCAAAGGCAGATAACTGGCTTCAGAGCTGTCCTGACCTCTTATAACAGACTACCTTCTACTTAGAGAATGAAGTGCTCTTACAGCCTAGCTCTGGCATGCTGATTCTGCTTTCTGTTCCTACTCACTAACTGCCTGGATTCTGACAGCCTCTTTCAAAGAGCTAGAGGCTGGATACGTTCTTAATCGTAAACTCTCACCTGTCCTAGTGCTACCGCCCATAACTGTCATGGAAACTGAAGCAATCGCTCTCAGCAGCACATCAAGTGAGCTGTGATAAGCCCATGGACGAGGTAAACTATCAGCATCATCAGGCGCCGCGACGCTGCTCTGCTGTGACTGCAGAGAAGAGAGAGCATAAGCACTGAGGAAGTCCTCTGCTCTGCATGCTATTCTCCACCCCTTACAGTTTCCAAGCCTCGTAAGAGCAAGTGGAGTGACGGCCCACACTTCACACAGCTACTTGACAGACTCTTCTCTAGCAAATAACTGAGAACTAGGGTAGAAATGGGTACTGTGGGTACTAGTGGAACTGGAGCTACACGAGACGAGGAGCACACAGGGGAAAAAAAAAAAAAAGCACAGCTTGTTAAGATCCCCCCCCATCCCCACTCCCACCCCCCCACACACACATACACAGATAGGGCCCTGGGGCTTGAACCAGGGTCCTCATGCATGAGAGTGTGTGCCCTCAACCAGGTGCACTACTGCCTGGCCCCATCGCCAGGGAGTTCTTGCAGAAAACCTAGGAGCTGGGCGGAAAATACAGGTCTGCAGATCCTGCTGAAGCACCAACTTGACCCAAATTTTAGCCCCAGGACTCTCCAATCTCCTGTAGACAAACGTCTGTTCAACAACTGGCCTTTTGTGCTGCACAACAGTATCCACTATGGACTGAGAAAATAAATAAATCTAGTCCCTTTCACCTGTAGCCGCACCCTGGCTCCTAGTGCCAGGTGAGACAGGGCTCTGCTGGCTCCAGGTGTGCACACAGCCAGCCCACCGCTCTGACACCGAGGCAGGCGGAGGGACAAGGCAGCCAGCAGCCCCAGACACACAGCGATCACCACTCAGGCAGACTTTGTCACGGGGAGTGCACCTCCACACCGGGCAGGGCTTTCGAAAGCGAAGGAAGAGAAGAGAGAAACTGAGGCTCCGAGGGGACCACAGACGGGCCCCAGCGAGCCGAAGACGGAGCTTTACAGCCCCGGCGCCCAGATTCCTGCGTCCCCCGCGGCCACCCGGCCGCCTTTCTCACGCCCCGCGGAGGGCGACTAACATTCCCACCAACTTCAGCCCCGGAGTCCCGCCTCCCGAGGGCCAGGACCTTGATCCCTGTATGACCCGTGTGTCCACCGGCCAACCCGCAGACCCTGCCCACACGAGGGTCCGACCCGCTGCCGCCCGCGGCCCATAGCCCCGGCCCGCCTCCCCAGCTCTCCTTTCAAACCTGCAGAGTCTCCCTCCCGAGAGCTGGCGGCGGCGGACATTTCCCTGCCAGCTTCCTCAAGCTTTTCATCACACCGCCAGCACCGCCCGGCCCGCAGAGGGACCCGCCCCCGGGTTCCACCTGAGCCAATCGAAGGCCGGTGTGCCTCACCGCCCCGCCCCTATCAGAACGCGGCCCGCCCCCTGCCGTCTCCTCCAATCCTCAGCGCTCTTTTCGAGACGGGCACCTGCCTCGGCCAATTCTCGCGTGCCGGGGCTAGGTACCTAGGTTCCAACCACGTGGCATGGGCTCCTTAGGCTCTGGCTTGTTGCACCTGTGTTGAGACAGCCATAGGAACTGAGGATCCCGGGTCGTGGGGTGGAAGCCTGCGGCAGAAACCAGGAGACAATACTAAGTCACCGACTCGCAGAGCCAGTTGCACCTGTTCATCATCATAAGACAGATTGCTCCTCCTCTCGGCAGAGTCTCCAAGCCTGTTTTCCCTCTCTTGAGATTCACATGCAGTAATAAATGTGAAAATAAAAAGCAAAAGTGCTCTTCCAAGATTGAACCTCCTCAGGCCTCTTAGTAACTAAAGTTTGTGCTTCATAACTATATATTACCTCCTTAACTCTCACAACAAACTTTAGGAGGTAGGAAATTTATCCCATGGCAATTGAGTTCAGGGATGAAGCCTAAGGTTAAAGGGTAAGTGTTGCGTGAGAGTGGAGACTCAAATAGGAAGGCGGGCAGTAGCGCAGCTGGTTAAGCGCACCTAACACGAAGGCCAAGGGCCAGCGTAAGGATCCCGGTTTGGGTTTGAGCTCCCCACCTGCTGGGAGTCACTTCACGGGCAGTGAAGCAGGTCTGCAGGTGTCTTTCTCTCCCACTTATCTTCCCATCCTCTCTCAATTTCTCTTTCCTATCCAACAACAAGAGCAATGGCAACAATAACTACTACGGCAACAACAATGGCAACAGAATTGGAAAAATGGCCCCCAGGAGCCGAGGGTTCGCAGGGCAGGCATGGAGGCCCAGTGATAACCCTGGAGGCAAAAAAAAAAAAAGAAACAGTCAGTTGGAAAAAGTGGGTTACGGGCTTAATCTACCCATGTTCTCTATTGGCAATTTTCAAAACACACACTTAAATAAAAACAGTGGTGTGGTCCTGGAGGTGGCGCAGTGATAAAGCTTTGGACTCTTAAGCATGAGGTCCTGAGTTCGATTCCCGGCTGCACATGTGCCAGAGTGATGTCTGGTTCTTTCTCTCTCCTCCTATCTTTCTCATTAATAAATAAAATCTTTTAAAATAAATAAATAGATAAATAAAAACAGTGGAGATGTCATGTTTCCCTTTTTAAAAAAATTGTTTTAAAGATTTTATTTATTTATTAATGAGAAAGATAGGAGGAGAGAGAGAGAAGGAACCAGACATCACTCTGGTACATATGCTGCCCAGGATTGAACTCAGAACCTCATGCCTGAGAGTGCAGTGCTTTATCCACTGCGCCACCTCCCAGACAACATGTTTTTCTCTTAAGCCTTTATCCAAGTTGCTGTCTTTTCCTAGAAATTATTTTTTAATTAATTATTTTTATCTCTTTTTATAAATTTTTTCCTATATTTAATTTATTCTAATGAAAGGGAAAAGGAAAAAAGGATGGGAGGGAGAAAGAAAGAAAGGAAGGAAGAAAAGAAAGGAAGAGAGAAAGAAAGAAAGAAAGAAGCCTGAGCACTGCTCAGCTCTGGTTTATGCTGGTACCGAGGATTAAACCTGGAAGGTCCCAGGCATGAGAGTCTTTTGCATAACCATTATGCTGTCTCCCCAGCCAAATTTATTTATTTTTAATGAAAGAGAGAGAGAACGAAAAAGATACAGGGTACTGATCAGTTCTGGCTTATGGTAGTGCTGGAATTGAACCTAGACACCTCAGACATCTAGAAATGCTTAGTCTCTACATCTCACTCAGATCCAGGACAGTCTGATGCCTCAACACTTAACTTCTATGCTATTTTTCTAGTTCCCTTTACCTGTATGAATATGACCAAACTGAACTGGATTTGTGAGGTCATCATAAATGAGGAGACTTGAATCCAAGTCTTGACTACGGACCTGCCAAATGCAGCTTTTTAAATTACTTTTTCATCCAAATAGTCAAAGTTCTCAGTAGTAGGTTAGGCAAGTTAATATTTCTACTACACAAATAATAAAGCCAAAGTCTAAAGACATAAAATAAATTATCCATATTTGCATCTAGGATGTGGCAGAACTGACTCTCTGGATGACATAAGTTTAAAAAGAAAAGATTTATTTATTTATTTTTGAGAACCATAACATCACAATAACACATGTGATGCCAGGGATTAAAGTTGGGAACTCATGCCAAAGAGTTAAACACTTTATCCATTGTGTCATCTCCCCTAGACCACTAGATATATTGGCATTGAGTTAGAAACTAAGTTCCAAGCCTGCAAAATAACTCAGTTGGATAGTGCGCTGTTTTGCCATGTGTGTAACCCAGGTTTGAACCTGGCCCCTACTGCACTAGAAGAAGTTCAGTGTTGTGGTCTGGGGGGTGGTGCAGTGATAAGGGCTTTAGACTCTCAAGCATGAGGTCCTGAGTTCGATTCCCAGCAGCACATATGCCAGAGTGATGTCTGGTTCTTTCTCTCTCCTACTATCTTCCATGAGTAAATAAATAAAATCTTTTTTTTAAAAAAAAAAGTTCAGTGTTGTGATCTCTCTCTCTTCTATTTTTAATTAATTAATTAATTAATTGTTTTTAATCAGAGCTCAGCTCTGGTTTATGGTGGTGCAGGGGATTGAACCTGGAACTTTGGAGCCACAGGTATGAGTCTCTTTGCTTTACTATTATGCTATCTACCGCCACCCTCTCTTCTCTCTTCTCTCCTTTTCTCTCTCTCTATATGTGTGTGTGTATGTATATATGTATGTATATATAATATGTACATATTATATGTGTGTGTGATTCTTTCACATATATGAGTCATCCTATAACAATGAAGCCTCACTGATGTGCTCCAAACTTGTTCCTACTACTTTCGTACCTCCAATCCCTGACCTTTTTCTGCACAGCATTATCTACAAAAATCTGAGTGGGGAATCCAAGTTGCTTTTAGCTGTAACATCTTTCTGGATTCCAACCCCTTTATCTGTGAAATGCAAAGGGATGAACTGATGGATGTCTTAAATGACTGACAGCTCCCCTCTCATCCAATTCCCTCCTTGAGAAGCTTACACCATAACTGCTCAGAAGAGCTGAGTTAGTGCTGTTTTCCTGAAGGTGTCCATCAACATTTGTTCAGAAGAACACATAAGGGGACTAACAGACCTAAGTCTAAAAGAAGGAAATCACCCTCTTTCTCTTTAATCGCCACAGCAGGGAACCAGGATCTAGTCACCCATTCAACAAATATTAAGTGCTTTCCTGCCAGACACCCTTGTACCCACTGTACCCACCGACAATAGTTGTAAACACAACCCAAACTCACCACTACTATTTCACCCACCCCAGTACCAACAATATGATCTCTGCAGTCAATTTTCATTCTCTCTCTTTATTTTTATTTTTTTAATTATCTTTATTTATTGGATAGAGACAGGTAGAAATTGAGAGGAAAGGGGATGACAGAGAGGGAGAGAGACAGAGAGACATCTGCAGTCCTGCTTCACCACTTGTGAAGCTTTCCTCTGCAAGTGGGAACCAGGGGATTGAACCTGGGTCCTTGCACATTGTAACACATGCACTCAACCAGTGCGCCACCACCTGGCCCTAATTCTCTTTAAACAAATAAATATAAATAGAGACGGAGAGAAATTGAGAGGGAAGGAGAAGATAGAAGGAGAGAGACAAAGAGAGACACCTGTAGCACAGCTTCACCAATTGTGGAAGCTTCCCCTCCCCCCACTCACAGGGGGGACCACAGACTTGAACCTGGGTTCTTGCACATGGTGATATGTGTACTCAACCAGGTGCACCAATTCCCAACACCCCTATATCCCAATTTTTTTGGAAGTTATTTATTTATTTATTTATTGCCTCCAGCGTTATGACTGGGGCTCAGTGCCTATACTACAAATCCACTGCTCCTAGAGGCCATTTTTCCCATTTTGTTGCCCTTGTTGTAGTTGCCATCGTTATTGTTGTTATATCTGTTGCTGTTGTTGGATAGGACAGAGAGAAATTGAGAGAGGAGGGGAAGACAGAAAGGGAGAGAGAAAGATAGGCACCTGCAGACCTACTTCACTGCTGGTGAAAGGACCCCCCTGGAGGTGAAGAGCTGGGGGCTCAAACCGGGATCTTAAGCCAGCCCTTGCGATTTGCACCATGTGTGCTTAACAAACTGCTGCGTTACCGCCCAGCACCCTATTTACTTATTTTTATTTGCCACCAGGGTTATCACTGGGGCTCAGTACCTACATGACAAATCTACTGCTCCTGGTGACCAGCTGCCCCTCTTTCTTTTATTTGATAGGACAGAGGAAAATTGAGAGTTGAGGGGGAGAGAGCTTCATCAATCCTAAAACTTACTCCCTGTGGGTGGGGACTGGGGGGATTGAACCCTGGTCCTTGCATATAGTAACATAGTAATGTGTGCCCTCAACTGGGCACACTCAGCCCCTCCGTTCTCATTCCGTGTGTGTGTGTGTGTGTGTGTGTGTGTGTGTGTGTGTGTGTGTGTGTGTGTGTGTGTCTTCTCGCTCTTTCTTTGGAGGAGTTAACTTGAGTCTGGTGCCTCAGACCACTTGGCCATCCTGACACTCTTTGTTGTTGTTGTCAACAATAACACCACCCCAAGATGACTTTTTCAGATTAAAAGAGAGACAAAGAGATAGGGAAAGGCACTATAGCACCAAAGCTCTCTCCAGTACAGTGGGGGCCAGGTTTGACCCTGCGTTTGCCCCTGGGAAAGCAGTTACACTATTCAGTCAAACTGTCCAGTTTTTTTGCCCTCCCTAGCCTCTTTTTTTTTTTTTTAAATTCCTGAACCACAGCAATACATTTCCTGTGATCTCCCCGCTCTTTCTTTCTTACCAGTTGTCAGGGGAACTAATTTAACATGCAAATCCTGCCTTGTCATTCCTTAGTTTAAAATTCCCACAGTTCTCCACAAGGGCAAAGTCCAAACTCCTTGTTGGTGATTTTAAATCTCTTCTTGAGCAGCCTCCACTGATCTCTGCTGACCCCTGCTGGCTCAGCTCAATCTATACCCTCCTTAGTCCCAAAGGACTGCTTTTCCCTTCAACTACCACTTTTAGCTTGTTTTGTGCCTGAGAGAAAACTCATTCATCCTTCAAGTATCAGTTTAAATATCACCTCCTACCTGAAGTCTTTTCAGATCCACTCACATGAACTAAGTAAGCACTAGAGCAAAACTTAAAAGAGCTCACTCGAACTCTAGAATAAATTAATCCTGTCTAACCCTGGGGTCTGATTAAGTACATAGTTTACCAGCTATATATGTAACCTCTCTGAGTCTCAGTTTCCCTATCTATAAAGTGGAAACACTGAGGGCTAGGGAAATAGCACAGTAACTATGCAAAAGACTTTCATGCCCAAAGCTTTGAGGTCCCAGGTTCAATCCCTGGCACTTCCATAAGCCAGAGCTAAGCAGTGCTCTGGTAAAAATAATTGATTAATTAAATAAAGTAGGGGACAGGCAGTGGCGCACCTGGTTAAATGCACACATTACAGTACACAAGGACCTGGGTTCAAACCCCTAGACCCCACCTGCAGGGGGAAAACTTCACAAGCAGTGAAATAGGTCTGCAGGTGTCTCTCTGTCTCTTTCCCTCTCTATCTCCCCCTCCTCTCTCAATTTATCTCTGTCTCTATCTGATAACAAGTAAATAAAAGATTTTTAAAAAGGAATAAAAAGGAAAGAATCTTTAAAAAATAAACTAAAGTGGGGGGTGGGTTGTGACGCGGCAGGTTAAGCGCACAAGACTACATAGGGATCCTGGTTTGAGCCCTCAGCTCCCCACCTGCAGGGGAGTCGCTTCACAGGCGGTGAAGCAGGTCTGCAGGTGTCTATCTTTTTCTCCCCTCTCTGTCTTCCCCTCCTCTCTCCATTTCTCTCTGTCCTATCCAACAACAATGACAGCAATAAGAACAACAATAACAAAAATAAAATAAAATAAAGTAAAATGCAAACATTGATAAAGATCTACATCATGGGGGGCAGGTAGGCACCTGGTTAAGTGCACATACTACAGTGTGCAAGGGCCCAGGTTCAAGTCCCCCTGGTCCCCACCTGCAGGAGGAAAGCTTCATGAATGGTAAAGCAGGGCTGCAGGCGTCTCTCTGTCTCTTTCCTTCCTTATCCCACCACCCTCTCATATTCTCTCTGTCTCGATCCAATAATAAAGAAAAAGAGGGGCTGGGTGGTGGCTCACCTGGTTGAGCACACATGTTACAATTTGCAAGGACCCAGGTTCGAGTCCCCAGTCCCCACCTGCAGGGGGAAAGCTTCACGAGTGGTGAAGCGGTGCTGCAGGTGTCTCTCTCCCTCTCTCCCTCTCTATCCCCCCTTTCCTCTTGATTTCTAGCTGTCTCTATCCAATAAATAAATAAAGATAATAAAAAAATTCTTAAACTCAGACTTAGTTTAAAAAAAAAGATCTACATCATACAGTTGTGGTAATAACTAAATGAGAAAATGTGAAAGGTCCTTAAAACAGTATCTAACACTCAGTCAGTCAACAATGAATATCACCTAAGCTATAAGCCCTCTTGCACAGAAAGGAGAAACATTTTTCTGAGTTCCCTCTGTGTCCTGGGAATTTTACGTGTGTTAGCTCATTAAATTCACATAATCCCTTGAGTAATGTACATTTTATATATAAAAGTCTATAAAACTAAGAATGGAAAAGGTGAGATAGCTAAGCACCAGCAAAGATATGAAGGGAACAGAGTCATTGCAAAGTCCATGCTCTTTGCTCTTATTACTAATGTTATCCTTCCTGCAACTGTGAATGATAATCAATAAGTAGATATTCTTTTTCTTAGAGAAGGCAGAGATAGAGAAAAAAGGAGGGAGAAAAAGAGACCACAGAACTGAAGCTTCCTTCACTGTTGGGCTCCAGTCTGGCAAATAGCACACTATCCAAGTAAGCTATTTCACTAGCCTTAAAGTGAACTATTCTTATTACTTGTATATTTTGGAAATATATTTCAGGCAGTAGCACAATGGGTTAAGCGCAGGTGGCACAAAGCGCAAGGGCCGGCTTAAGGATCCTGGTAGTGAAGCAAGTCTGCAGGTTTTTATCTTTCTCTCTCCCTCTCTGTCTTCCCCTCCTCTCTCCATGTCTCTCTGTCCTATCCAACAACAATAACTACAATAATAAAACAACAAGGGCAACAAAAAGGGAATAAATAAATAAATAAATATTTTTTAAAAATAAAGTGAGAACCAGGAAGGTAGCTCAGGGATAGAGAGTCTATGTGAGGGGCTGGGTGTTGGTGCACCTGGTTGAGTGCACATGTTACAATGCACAAGAACCCAGGCTCAAGCCCCCACTCCCCACCTGCAGGGGGAAGCTTCGTGAGTGGTGAAGCAGTGCTGCAGGTCTCTCTCTCCCTCGCTCCCTCTCTCTCTCTGTCTATCTCTCTCTCTCTCCCTCCCTCCCTCCTCCCTTCCTTCTTCCCTCCCTCGCTATCAATTTCTGGCTGTTTCTATCCAATAAATAAATAAAGACAATAAATTTAAAAAGAGAGAGAGTCTATTTGCATGAGACTCTGAATTTGATCCCTAATAACTATGGCTGGCAGAGAGAGGGAAGATGAACCTTTAGAAGCTGCTGACTTGGCTAACTTGTAAGAGATGTTGCATCAAAATCACAAGCCTCCTCCCGCTCCTGTAATCGTGCCCAGAACCAGGAGGGCCAAGGTATTAAAATTTAGGTCTGGAAATGGGAAAACTACAAAGCAAACACCATGGTTGACTGGCAGCCTCATGGCAACAACTCTGAGTGGGTACAGAAACCATGAAGTGTGAATCCAAAGTGTGGAAAGTCCATTGGAATGGAGAGCTCAGTTCCCAGTCAGCCTCCCAGCCTGCAGGGAGCCCGGAATCTACCTACCTGAACAGGCCCTGGCAACTTCTTGGAGGAATGTTCTGGTGTGTGAACCAAAGGGTAGCTGGAATAAGAGGCTGAGGTCTGCTGTGTCCAGCTGGACAGTCACATCTGAACCTGCAAAAAGGAGGATAGAATGAGCACTTGGGCCCCAGGAGCTAAGTACTTAAATGCACCAAAGAGTGGTGTTCTCAGAGTAGAGATGCAGCAGTAAGTCAACTTTTTATTTTATTTTTCCCCGAGCAGTTCAACCTTTCAAAGTCCCTTCAGTCCTTAAACAAGCCCATAAGGACTGCTCTTGGGGCAATGAGGGAACCCTCTACCTTCTGCTCCAAATTAACATCATCCTCGGGAGTCAGGTGCAGTGGGTTAAGCACATGTGGTGTAAAGCACAAGGACCGGCAGAAGGATCCTGGTTTGAGCCCCCGGCTCCCCACCTGCAGGGAAGTCGCTTCACAAGCGGTGAAGCAGGTCTGCAGGTGTCTCTCTTTCTCTCCCCCTCTCTGTCTTCCCCTCCTCTCTCCATTTCTCTCTGTCCTATCCAACAATGACAGCAATAACAACAATAATAACTACAGTAATAAAACAACAAGGGCAACAAAAGGGAATCAATAAATAAATAATAAAATAAAATAAAAACATCATCCTCAGTCATGAAGAGGGCAGACCAGGCTCTAAAAAGTCAATAAGCCTTGCCCCAGAAGTAGTAGATGGAATTGGAAAAGAACAAGTTCCCTGACTTGTAGTCTACCTGCCCCCAAGAGGTGGAATGAAAAGCATAGAGACAGAGCAGAGAGGGCTATTCCCCAGTCAGTCCACCTGACAGCCAGGCATGTGCTGGGCATCAGGAAAACTATGGTGAAGAGGACTGATCTTTAAGGAGACAGGCTGTGTGTGTGTGTGTGTGTGTGTGTGTGTGTGTGTGTGTCTCACTGTGATTCCACTGGGGCTTTGTGCCAACCTGATTCTACTGTGCCCTGCAGATTATTTTTTCCAGGTGTAAGGGATTAGGAGAGGAGAGGTAGCACTGACCACCACCCCAGCATTCATGAAGTTGCCCCTTTGCATGGTACTCCCATGTGTTAGCTGGAGCTTGAACCCACATCCTTATGCATAGTACAGTATACACTTGACTGGAAAAGCCATTCCCCACCCTCTGTGGATATGTCTTATTCAGTGTCACCCCAGCACCCAGCAGACACATGATGAATACTCAGATGAGCTTAACTAATGCATGAGTAGTAGCAATCAAACAGAAGAACAGTCAAGAGTACAGGTTCAAGGTGCCTGGGAGGTGGCTCACCTGGCAGAACTCACAATTTAGCAAGTGTTGAGGGCCTGGGTTTGAATCCACCATATGGGAGCACCATGTAAAGGAGAATATTTCTTTTCTTTTCTTTCTTTTTCTTTTCTTCTTTTTTTTTTTTTTTTTAGATAGGACAGAGAGAAATGGAGAGAGGAGGGGAAGACAGAGAGGGGGAGAGAAAGATAGACACCTGCAGACCTGCTTCACCGCCTGTGAAGTGACTCAAGAAGAATATTTCAAGAGAGTTGGAGCAATACTGTGTTGCGCTTCTCTCCCTCCCTCTGTCTCTCTCTCACCAAAAAAATAAAGAATGAAAAAGAAAAAATGAAAAGAGGGTGGGTGGGTGGTGGCACATCTGGTTGAGTGCACATGTTAACAGTGCGCAAGGACCCAGACTCGAGCTCCCGATCCTCACCTGCCATGGGAAAGCTTTGTGAGTGGTGAAGCAGGGCTGCAGGTGTCTCTCTGTCTCTCTCTCTTCCTACCACTCCCTTTCCTCTCAATTTATGGCTGTCTCTATCAAATAAATAAATAAATAAAAAAGAGGGTGTGGGTGGTGGTGCATCTGGTTCAGTGCACGTTACAATGCACAAGGACCCAGGTTCAAGCCCCCAGTCCCCATCTGCAGGGGGAAAGTTTCACAAGTGGTGAAGCAGGTCTGCAGGTGTCTCTCTGTTTTTCTATCTCCCCTCTTCCCTCTTGATTTCTGACTGACTATCCAATAAATAAAGGTAATTAAAAAAAAAATAGAAGAGGGAGTCAGGCAGTAGCACAGCGGGTTAAGCGCAGGTGGTGCAAAGCACTAGGACCAGCGTAAGGATCCCGGTTCGAGCCCCCGGCTCCCCACCTGCAGGGGGGTCACTTCACAGGCAGTGAAGCAGGTCTGCAGGTGTCTTTCTGTTCCCCTCTCTGTCTTCCCCTCCTCTCTCCATTTCTCTCTGTCCTAACCAACAATGATGACATCAATAACTACAACAACAATAAAGCAACAAGGGCAACAAAAGGGAAAATAAATAAATATTTTAAAAAAGAAGAAGAAGAAAATGAGCAAAGGAAGGTTTGGCCAAATAGCTCATCCGAATAGTGTACTTGCTTTGCCAGACTTGTGACCCAGGTTCAAGCCTCACCCTCCCTGCACTGGGGGAAGCTTAGATGTTATGATATTTTTACCTCTATTTTCCTTTTTAAGATGATTTTATTTTATTTTACTTATTAACTTATTAAATTTTTACCAAAGTACTGCTCCATTCTGGCTACAGTGGTGCAGAAGATTGAACTGGGGAGCCCAGAACCTCAGGCATGAAAGTCTTTTTGCATAGCCATTATTCTATCTCCCCCAACTACTCTCTTTTTCTTTTTCTTTTTTTTTCATTTTTTTCCTCCCCATGATTCTCTCTTTTTCTGTCTTGTCTCTCCTCTCTCTATCTGGAAAAAAGTGTCTACATGGAGCAATGAATCTCTAATGACAACAAAAATAAAAGTGCAGTCTCAGAGTCTGGATTCTGAGTCTGTATCCTGCTGTCTCTCTCTTAATAAGTATGGAATATCTGTTTCAGTTACCTTGTCTGTAAAATGGGAATAAGAGGGAGCCTGGTGGTAGCACAGAGGGTTAAGCGCACTTGGTGAAAAGCGCAAGGACTGGCATAAGGATCCTGGTTCGAGCCCCTGGCTCCCCACCTGCAGGGGAGTCGCTTCACAGGCGGTGAAGCAGGTCTGCAGGTGTCTATCTTTTTCTCCCCTCTCTGTCTTCCCCTCCTCTCTCCATTTCTCTCTGTCCTTCCAACAACGAAGACAAGACAATAATAACTACAACAATAAAACAACAAGGGCAACAAAAAAGGAATTAATTGATTAATTAATTAATTAATCTTTTTAAATGGGAATAAGAACAGTATGGTCCCATAAAATTGTTATGAGGAACTATAACAAGGCATAGTACCTGGAACAAAGTAACCATTGGTTAATTAGTCATATCTACTACTGCTACAATTCCTGTAGCCTAGTAATGAAGACACATTGAGCCACAAGTAATAATTAAATAAAAATAAATAAGAAGTGGTCCAGGAGGTGGCACAGTTGATAAAGCACTGGACTTTCAAGCATGAAGTCCTGAGTTCAATCCCCAGCAGTACATGTACCAGAGTGATGCCTGGTTCTTTCTCTCTGTCTCTCCTATCTTTCTCATTAATAAATAAATATTTAATAAATAAATAAATAATAAAAGAAAGAATTAGGGGCCAAATGGTGGCATGCCTGGTTGAGCACACATATTACAATGTGGAAACGCCTGGATTCAAGCCCCACCCCCTTTGCAGGGTGCAAAGCTTTGTGAGCAGTGAAGCTATGCTGCAGGTGTATCTCGTTCTTTCTCCCTCTCTATCTCCCCCTACCCTTTATATTTCTGGCTCTCTGTATCCAATAAATAAAGATAATACATTTTTTTTTAAAAATAATTAAAAAAAAAGAATTACACCATTGTGAGTGATAGACAACTAGCAAGGATGAGAAAAAGGAACAACATGTATTCATGAATTACAATTTCAGGAGTTCAATAGTTTTCCCAGGGGACAGCAAAGTGTGAACTGAAGCTAAATAGAAATTGGTGTAGGGGCTCTAAGGATGAGGGAACGTGCAAGGGCTCTGTGCCAAGATGTCACATTTGAGGTGATGGCAGCAACCAGAGAATTCCCAGCACAGCAACAAGGGAGAAAACACAGGAAGCTAAGGCTAGAAGCAGGGCCGGCCAGGTCCCACAGGGTTTTGGCACAGCGGGATATCAGAGGGTGCTTTTATTCCATGCCACTCCTCTCTCAGTAGATGCTGTGTTCAGTTGGTCTCTGGCTGGGACCCTGGCTGAAAAGGACCACTCACCAAGAATGTAGATTTCACCATCTGGGGACACTGTGAGAGAGAGAAAGAAAAAGTAATTTAGCAGTTGAGCTCCCCAGCCCCAGTAATGTCCCTGCTCCCAGGCCCCACCCCCAACAAGGGCAGAATGTTGGGGTGGGGGGGGAGGGCAGGTGGAGAAAGACTCATACCACCCATCCCTGTGGCACCTTCTTCCAGCGTAAAATCCCGAGAGACCGGCACTATTTGGTCCAAAGAGACATCTTCCCCGGTAATGGCCATCCTCCGATGTGTATACAGGAAGAGGCTGGGGGCAGGAAGCAGAAGTGAGGACAGTCCCGTTGGCCTTCAGGATGCTCATACAGCCTCCTTGGTGCCTCGGGCTGTTCTGGTGGCACTCAAGGACGCACACGCCTTCCCTTTTTCTGTCTAGTTTATCAGAGATTGCGACTTAACAGATGGGGCATTAAAACTGAACTTTTCTTCCTTTGGGAACCCCTGCTTTGTTAGTAAAATGTGCATTCCAGCAGTAGGTGACCAGCGCAAACTTAAGTCACCCCCTTTCTCTCCCTGAACCAGTTTCTCCATCTGTAAAGTGAGGGTGGTGGATTAGAAAAGGTAGGAAGTTGGTGGGGAGATGATGCACTGGATTGAAGACACATGTTACAATGTGTAAGGACCCAGGTTCAAGCCCCCCAATCAGAGGTGAAGCAGGGCTGCAAGTGTCTCTCTTTCAATATCTCCCCTTCCCCTCTCAATTGATCTCTGTTGTTATCCAATAAATAAACACATGCATAGGTAGAAGACCCCTCCATCCTAGTTTCAGACCCTAGGGTTCATTTTATGACTACGAGACCTTCGACAAGTATTTATTCTTTCTACTTCTTTGTAATATGAGAGCAACACTGAACATTTGTTTACTTATTTATTATGAGAGAAAGGAGGAGGAGAGAGAGAGATCACCAGAGCATCACTGTGGCATATGTGATGCCGGGGATCAAACTAAGGACCTTATGTTTGAGGATCTAACATTTAATCAGTCCACTGTGCTGCCTCTCAGGCTGCCAACATTAATCACTCTTTTAAAAAATATAATTATTGTATATTTATTTTATTTGAGATGACAGAGAGAAATTGAGAGGGGGCAGAGAGAGAGCAAAAGAGAGAGACACCTGTAGCACTGCTTTACCACTCCTAAAGCTTCCCCCTACCAGTGGGGACTGGGAGCTTGAACCTGGTTGTGTGCTGAACCACCTGTACCACCACTCAGTCCCTGAAAACTCTTTAAAACATTTATCAGGGAGTCCTGCGGCAGCGCAGCGGGTTAAGCGCACGTGGCGCAAAACGCAAGGACCGGAATAAGGATCCCGGTTCGAACCCCTGGCTCCCCACCTGCTCCCCACCTGCAGGGGAGTCGCTTCACAAGTGGTGAAGCAGGTCTGCAGGTGTCTCTCTTTCCCCCTCTCTGTCTTCCCCTCCTTTCTCCATTTCTCTCTGTTCTATCCAACAACAACGACATCAGTAACAACAACAATAAAAAAGGGCAAGAAAGGGAATAAATAAGTATTAAAAAAACATTTATTAATTTTGGAGTCAGGCAGTAGCGCAGCAGGTTAAGCACACATGGCGCAAAGCACAAAGACCGGTGCAAGGACCGGTATAAGGATCCCAGTTCGAGCCCCTGGCTCACCACCTGCGGGGCGGGGGGAGGAGGGGAGGGTAGATTCACAAGCAGTGAAGCAGGTCTGCAAGTGTCTATCTTTCTCTCACCCTCTCTGTCTTCCCCTCCTCTCTCTATCCTATCCAACAACAACATCAGTAACTACAACAATAAAACAACAAGGGCAACAAAAGGGAATAAATAAATAAATTTTAAAAAAAGATTTTAATTTTATTTATTTTGGATAGAAACTGACAGAAATCAGAAATTGAGAGGGAAACAGGAAATGGGGGGGGGGGGAGACCTGCAGCCCTGCTTCACCACTTACGAAATTTTTACTTCTGCAGATGGGAACTGGAGGCTTGAACTTGAATCCTTGAATATTGTAAAACATGCTCTCTATCATATGTCACCACCCTACCCCTTATTGTTTATTTAAATTTATTTTTGAGCAAATATATATGAAGGACTTAGAAGTGTTTCAAAATAGTAACTATCGTTATTTCAGAAGACTTACACTACACTAGAGGGATAGTTGAAGTCCAGCTGGAGAACACAGTGAAGGACAAGCTGTGAAAAGAACCCTCCAGACAAGCAAGGAACCCCCCCACCCCTCCACACACCCCCCCCCCCACACACACACACTTACGCGTGTTCCTGGCCTCCGTGCTCCAGGCGGTACCGCACCAGCCCCAGGAGGCGGCTCTGCCGGCTGTCTCCCTCACACAGCACACCTTGCACCGCCTGCTGCTCAGGGTCAAGGGAAACCCAAAGGAAACCAAAGCCCAGTCTCTCTCCCACTTTCCCTCCCCTTCTCTTGCCCACATAGATTCATGGTGTGACTTTGGGCAAGTCACTTCACCTCTGTGAAATAGAAATAATAGTCCCTAACTTCACAGCAGTGTGAAAAGTATTGAAAGCACCTGGCAGAAAGTCTGGTACTGAGTAAGGACTTAGTAAACACTGGTTCTCTTCTCCCTTGATAGCACACAATGAGGATGGAAAGCACAGACACCATCTGTCCCACTTCGCAGGGCCAGGGCCAAGCCAGGGCTGGGAGTTCAGTACTGGCAAGGATATGATGATGCAATATTCTCCTGCAGCCAGGGTCTCCTGGATAGCCACAGATTGGTCCATGCTGGGCCCTGCAGGACAGACACACTCTGGAGGAAGGCAGACAGGAGCTAGCTCCTTGTGGCCAGCAAGTTACCCTACAGGTGAAGATTCAACCTCAGAGGGTTGAGGGAAGGGGGTGACAGGCAGAAGAGGCCTCCGTGCACGTGCACGGAGAAAATAGGAGGGCCTAGCCCTCTTCCTGCTCCTCCCTAGAATAGGCCTTCTGCAATTTCCTTCTGCACGGCCTTCCCTTTGCCCCTGTGAGATGTACAGTTTGTTGTAAGACTCTGGGAATGAAGGCATCCAGCTGTTCCTGAGTGAGGGTCCAACATATTTGTTGGAAGTGAAGCGCTCAGCCACATCACTGGAGGGGTACCCAATTCCATTGCCCTACTTTCTCCCTGCCTCCCCCACCCCACCCCAAACAGAGCTCTGCTGGTGTCTATATGGAAGGTGTCAGTAGTGCATCTATATGGAGTTGGGGGAACATCACATTACTCTCGGGGATGAAGGATCTCATCCTGAGCAAGGCCCCCAGTCCTGATCTGCTTTCCTCGACGGCAAGGAAAATGTCCCTTTGCTCCCTGGCCCCCTCCCAAGAGGCCACATTGCATCAGCCACAGGCCAGGGGGTGCCCCCGTACTGATGGTTATAGGACAGGGGTCCCGTCCCTCAGCATGCCCACTCTTTCCTGCTCAACCTTGTCCTGGATTTCCTGCTTCCATCCCCTTGTCACTGCCACGTACCTTCAGAGCTGTCACCACTCCGTGCGCAGGACACTGCAGTCCCGGGCAGGACACTGACTACATTTCCCAGCGGCCCTTGCAGCAGAGATGGTCCGCCAGCCTGCAAGTCCCAGCATGCCTCTGTCAATCATGCTGAGTGGAGGGGTCTCCGCCCTTGTTAACTATCAAGGTCCTGGGGCCCCTGGGCTTCTTAGTTTCCATTTCCCTAATGAACGCCCTAACCTCCACCCCAGGCTGTTGGCACCTTGGACCAGAAAGGAAGATAGTCTAGATAGTCGCCCAATCACTTGAGCCTTAAGGGAAGAATAATGCCTATTCTTTTCTTTCTATTTCTACCTTCAGTTACTCTCAATCCTGCTGGGCCAACTATAGTTTCTACTGGGATTCCTCCTTCCCAAGTCCCCACACTGTTCCAGCTTAATTCAGAGCAACACTATGGAAGGTCAGCACCCCCATCTTTCAGGTGGGGAAACTGAGGCTCAGAGAGATTAATCTATTTAGGCAAGGACCTGTAGCTAGTAAGTGACAAAAATCTGAGCTGCAAAGGAAAGCCTGTCTCTAACAGGTGCCACTGACACTATCGTACAGAGCAGTTTCCTTCCTTAGTCGTGTGTGTATATGTGTGTGTGTACATACCTGGTCCTGTCTAACCTTGGGAGGCTGTTAGAACAGACTGAATATGAATGCACTTTGTAAAGAGTGTGACACTGTTCACATGTGGTACTGTGCTGTGTGGAGACCCAGTTTCTTTTTTTTTTTTTTCTTTTTTTTTTTATTTAAGAAAGGATTAATTAACAAAACCATAGGGTAGGAGGGGTACGACTCCACACAATTCCCACCACCCAATCTCCATATCCCACCCCCTCCCCCGATAGCTTTCCCATTCTCTATCCCTCTGGGAGCATGGGCCCAGGGTCATTGTGGGTTGCAGAAGGTAGAAGGTCTGGCTTCTGTAATTGCTTCCCCGCTGAACATGGGCGTTGACTGGTCGGTCCATACTCCCAGTCTGTCTCTCTCTTTCCCTAGTAGGGTGGGTCTCTGGGGAAGCTGAGCTCCAGGACATATTGGTGGGGGGAGACCCAGTTTCTTTAGGTGAGGAGAAAGGCCAGAGAACATACGAGGGGCCCCTCAGCTCTCAAAATAGTCCCCAGGCTTCACTTTGCTGTTCTAAGCCCCCACTCCTGATTTATAGGCCCCAGACTTGAGAGCAAGGCCTCCTCAACTCATCATCATCATCATCATCATCATCATCATCATCATTATTTGCCTCCAGGATTATTGCTGGGGCTCAGTGCCTGCACTATGAATCCACTGCTCTTGGAGGCCATTTTTTCCCTTTTGTTGCCCTTGTTGTTTATCGTTGTTGTTACTATTATTGTTGTTATTGCTGTCATTGTTGTTGGATAGGACAGAGAGAAATGGAGGAGAGAGGAAGGGAAGACAGAGAGGGTGAAAGAAAGACACCTAGGGAGTCGGGCAGTAGCACAGTGGGTTAAGCGCAGGTGGCACAAAGCACAAGGACAGTCAGAAGGATCCCGGTTCGAGCCCCTGGCTCCCCACCTGCAGGGGAGTCGCTTCACAGGTGGTGAACCAGGTCTGCGGGTGTATATCTTTCTCTCCCCCTCTATGTCTTCCCCTCCTCTCTCGATTTCTCTCAGTCCTATCCAACAATGACGACATCAGTAACAACACCAGTAATAACTACAACAATAAAACAAGGCCCCCCCACACCTATGGACATCTAATCTTTGACAAAGGGACTCAGACTATCAAATGGGAAAAGCAGAGTCTCTTCAACAAATGGTGTTGGAAACAATGGGTTGAAACATGCAGAAGAATGAAACTGAATCTCTGTATTTCACCAAATACAAAAGTAAATTCCAAGTGGATCAAGGACTTGGATGTTAGACCACAAACTATCAAATACTTAGAGGAAAATATTGGCAGAACTCTTTTCCGCATAAATTTTAAAGACATCTTCAATGAAATGAATCCAGTTACAAAGAAGACTAAGGCAAGTATAAACTTATGGGACTACATCAAATTATAAAGCTTCTTCACAGCAAAAGAAACCACTACCCAAACCAAGAGACCCCTCGCAGAATGGGAGAAGATCTTTACATGCCATACATCAGACAGGAGTTTAATAACCAACATATATAAAGAGCTTGCCAAACTTAACAACAAGACAACAAATAACCCCATCCAAAAATGGGGGGAGGACATGGACAGAATAATCAACACAGAAGAAATCCAAAAGGCCGAGAAACACATGAAAAAAATGCTCCAAGTCTCTGTCAGAGAAATGCAAATCAAGACAACAATGAGATATCACTTCACTCCTGTGAGAATGTCATACATCAGAAAAGGTAACAGCAGCAAATGCTGGAGAGGGTGTGGGGTCAAAGGAACCCTCCTACACTGCTGGTGGGAATGTCAATTGGTCCAACCTCTGTGGAGAACAGTCTGGAGAACTCTCAGAAGGCTAGAAA
Source organism: Erinaceus europaeus (assembly GCF_950295315.1). Classification (NCBI taxonomy): domain Eukaryota; kingdom Metazoa; phylum Chordata; class Mammalia; order Eulipotyphla; family Erinaceidae; genus Erinaceus; species Erinaceus europaeus. The sequence goes on along the minus strand of NC_080174.1, from coordinate 69,109,927 downwards.
TGGACCTACCCTATGACCCTGCAATTCCTCTCCTGGGGATATATCCTAAGGAACCCAACATATCCATCCAAAAAGATCTGTGTACACATATGTTCTTGGCAGCACAACTTGTAATAGCCAAAACCTGGAAGCAACCCAGGTGTCCAACAACAGATGAGTGGCTGAGCAAGTTGTCGTCTATATACACAATGGAATACTACTCAGCTGTAAAAAATGGTGACTTCACCGTTTTCAGCCAATCTTGGATGGACCTTGAAAAAATCATGTTGAGTGAAATAAGTCAGAAACAGAAGGATGAATATGGGATGATCTCACTCTCAGGCCGAAGTTGAAAAACAAGATCAGAAAAGAAAACACAAGTAGAACCTGAAATGGAATTGGCATATCGCACCAAAGTAAAAGACTCTGGGGTGGGTGGGTGGGGAGAATACAGGTCCAAGAAGGATTCAGAGGACCTAGTGGGGGCTGTATTGTTATATGGGAAACTGGGAAATGTTATGCATGTACAAACTATTGTACTTACTGTTGAATGTAAAACATTAATTCCCCAATTAAAAAACAAAAAGAGAGAGAGAAAAAAAACAAGGGCAACAAAAAGGAATAAATAAACATTAAAAAATAAAATTAAAAAAAAAGAAAGACACCTGCAGATCAGCTTCACAGCCTGTGAGGCAACTCCCTTCCAGGTGTGGAGCCGGGATCCTTAGCTGGCCCTTGCGCTTTGCTCCATGTGCGCTTAACCCACTGAGCTACCGCCCTGCCCCCTATTATTATTATAAAGAGAGATAGAATATCAGAGCATCACTCTGGCATATACAATCCAAGAATCAAAGTCGGAAGTTTATGCTTGAGAGTGCAAGGCTCTAGGCACTACCATTTCCTGAGCTTCAGCCTTTCTCCTTTTGAACCTTGATTTCCTCAGGGCAGATAAGGCTGTTGCTTCAGATGGACACAGGGGACCAGTTCAGATAAGGGAGCTCAGAACCATACTCCTAGCCATTTCATCAAGCTATACACTCCCTGGGCCTGGGTTCTCTCTCTCTCCCTTTTTTTTTTTAAGATTTTATTTATTTATTCATGAGAAAGGTAGGAGAGAGAGAAAGAACCAGACATCACTCTAGTACATGTGCTGAAGGGGATTGAACTCAGGATCTCATGCTTGAGAGCCCGATGCTTTATCCACTGCACCACCTCATCACCCCATCACAATTATTGGCATGTAATTCAAAATAGATCTGTTGAACTAGTCGTTGAATTATTATTAGGTTATAATAATGAATACACTTTTTTTCAAGCTTCGACCCATACTGAAGGATCAATGTTTGGAAAGGTGTGACAAGTGTAACTTCTAGAGGTTTATTCTGTTTATTCCATATGAAAGAGTTTCACATGCCACACACAGAGCAAAAGTACCACCGTGATACATGAAGTACCAGGGACTGAACCAGGAACCTCAGGCAGGAGGATCTGATGTTACCACAGTTAAACTAGTTCCCTAGCAAAGTGAAGGGGATAGCATTAACGGTTATGCAGAAAGACTTTCTTCATGCCTGATGCTCCAAAGTCTTAGGTTCAATCCCCACTACCATAAGCCAGAGCTAAACAGTGCTCCGAGAGCTTGTTTGGAGGTCCTAGTGAGGGAACACAGCTATTCGTATACTCTCAACCGTCCTCTTCGACCAAGGGAGTACTTAGCTTCAGGAGGGACGCACATGGAGCGGTAAGGGAGGAAGGGGACACCCACCTAGCCAGCCCGATCAACCTTGGCGATCAACGGGGTGACAGATGTCGCAACCAGATCGCCCTCATCCTGAACAGTGCTCTGATGAAAATAAAAAAATTTTTAAAGAAAAAAAAAAAGAAATGGGTGGGGGTAGATAGCATAATGGTTACGCAAAGAGACTCTCAGGCCTGAGGCTCTAAAATTCCAGGTACAGGGAGCAGAGCTGGTAGCGCAGGGGGTTGAGCGCACGCGGCGCCAAGCGCAAGGACCCGCATAAGGATCCCAAAAGGGAAAATAAATAAATAAATAAATAAAAAATAAATAAAAAACAGGAGTCGGCGGTAACGCAGTGTGTTAAGCTCAGGTGGAGCAAAAAAGAAGCAGACATCTTTCTCCCTCTCTCTGTTTTCCCCTCCTCTCTCCATTTCTTTTTTCTTTTTTTGTTATTGGATACAGACAGAGAGAAATTGAGAGAGAAGGGGGAGATAGAGAGGAAGAGAGACAGAGGAATGCCTGCAGACCTGCTTCACCGCCCGTGAAGTGACTCCACTGCAGGTGTGGAGCCAGGGGCTCCGAAAGGGGATCCTAACCGGTCCTTGTGCTTTGAGCCACTTGCGCTTAACCCGCAGCGCTTAACCTGCTGCACGACCGCCAGACTCCCTCCTCTCTCCATTTCTTTCTGTCTTATCTAACAACGACGACATCAATAACAACAATAATAATAACCACAACAATAAAAACAACAAGGGCAACAAAAGGGAAAATAAATAAATATTAAAGAATTAAAAAAAAATAAAATTCCAGGTTCAATCCCCCACACCACCATAAGCCAGATCTGATCAGTGCTCTGGTTAAAAAAAGAAAAGAGGAAGTAGCTCAAGGACTCACCCAAGTGACTTACCCAAGGCCTAAGGCAAAGTTAAGTGACTCACCCAAGGCCTATGCAAATACACAGCAGAGGCAAGAGAACCTCCACCACAAAGAAGGTTGATTTAAGAGTTCTGAAGAGGCTTCTTCCTGGGGCTGATGGAAATAGCATAATGGTTATGCAGAGACTCTCATGCCTGAGGCTCTAAAATCCCATGTTCAATCCACCACACCACTATAAACCAGAGCTGAGCAGTGCTCTGGTAAAATGAGTAAATAAAAAGAGTAAAATGGGGCAGTCCGGCGGTAGCGCAGGGGCTTAAGTTACACGTGGCGCAAAGCGCAAGGACCAGCATAAGGATACTGGTTCAAGCCCCCAGCTTCCCATCTGCAGGGGTGTCTCTTCACAGGCGGTGAAGCAGGTCTGCAGGTGTCTATCCCCCTATCTCCCCCTCCTGTCTCCATTTCTCTCTGTCCTATCCAAGAACGAAGACATCAATAACAATAACAATAATAACTATAACAATAAAACAAGGGCAAAAACAAAGGGAAAATAAATAAATATTTTAAAAAAAGAAAAAAGAAAAGAAGACAAAATCTATTTCCCTAGTCACCCACTATGACTGCTAATCAATGTTCCAGCCACATTCTCAATACTGGGTGTTTCAGCCATAATAACTAAATTCCCTGTGTAAATCTCTTGAGAGAGAGAAGCAAGAGTGCTGCTCAGTTCTGGTTTATGGTGGTACCAGCTGGGGATTGAACCTGAGATCTCAGAGCCTCAGGCATGAAACTCTTTTGCATAACGATTATGTTGTCTCCCTAGTCCCTAAATACTTTTATTTAGTTTGTTACTTTTATTGCAGAAACAGGCCAACCAGAGCACTGATCTGGCATATACACTGTTAAGGATCAAGCCTGGGTCTTGTGTACCTAAGTCCCACATTCTACTGTTAAGTCACCTTCCCCATTGTTTCAGCCCTGCTTGCTCTTAAAATCAAAGGCTGAGGAAGAGTGGGGCAGGGGGCGTATATGGAGCTGTATCTTTTTGTTTGTTTGTTTTTACAGATGAGGAGACTGTCCCTGTAGGATTTTGGAGTCATCTCGTTTGATTGTGGTCAGTGCAAGGTTATTCTGTGTTCCCAGAAAATCTATAATCGGTCCTTAGAATTGGAGATGAGATCCACTTGGAGGATCAAGTTCAAGTTTAGGCCCTGAGAGGGAGAACTAAGGAGGCTTAAGCCCAAACCATTGAACTTGATCACTCTCACTAAAGATACAGCTATAGGAATCAGAGAAGCAATGTGGACAAAGATGGGGGGCTTGCAGGTCTTAGTAGGGTTCTATTGGGTACTCCTCTGTTTCTGCTGGCCCAATTAGGGAAACAGAAACAGGAGCAAGACAAAGTAGAAGAACAGCAGCACAGTCCTGGCCAGAGCCTAGTGTTGGGGGACCTTGCATGGATCCTGGGGCTGCCCGGTCCAAGTGGAGGTTCCCATCCAGTGGGAGGCAGCTGCCTAAAGTTGAGACTTGGCAGCAGCATTCCTGGTAGCAGGGATGAGCCACAGTCCTCTGACATCTGGGGGTTCCTGCCATGCAGACCTGGCTGCAGCCTGTAGTGTAGCCTGAGCTGGACCATATCAGCTGCAAAAAGATAAAAAAGCATTCATCTTCCCACTGCCCCCCTCTCTCCCTCACTGGACTGATAGTGCTATGTAGAGTCATGGCTAAACTATCCCCCCCATACACACACCTTAGCTTCCCCTTTAGAGATCAGCCACTGAGTCCCCAATGTGTCCTGGAGCCCGGCTTCCCCAGAGCCCCACCCTACTAGGAAAAGAGAGAGGCAGGCTGGGAGTATAGATTGACCAGTCAACGCCCATGTTCAGTGGGAAGCAATTACAGAAGCCAGACCTTCCTTTTTTTTTTTTTTTTAACCAGAGCACTGCTCAGCTCTGGCTTATGGTGCTGCAGGGGGATTGAATCTGGGACTTTCCAGCCTCAAGCATGAGAGTCTCTTTGCATAACCATTATGCTATCTACCTTCCATCCCCCTTTTCTCTCTCTCTCTTTTCTTCTCCTTCCTTCCTTCCTTCCTTCCTTCCTTCCTTCCTTCCTTCCTTCTTCCTTCTTTCCTCCCTTCCTTCCTTCCTGCCAGGTCTTTTCACTGGGACTTCATGCCTGCATGATCACTACTGGTGAACACTATTTCTTTTCTCTTATTTCCTTTCTTCCTTCCCTTCTTCCTCTTCCTGTTCCTCCTCCGCCTCTCCTACTTCTCTTTCTCCTTCTCCTCCTCCTCCTCCTCCTTCTTAGCAGAAAAAACAGTACAGAAGTGCTTTTCCCCTTGTGAAACTTCCTCTTTCCATGGTGCTCCCATGTTGTGGCCAGGGGCTCAAACCCAGGTCCTCTGCCATGGTGAAGTGTACACTCTATCAGATGAACCACCTCCCAGCCCCAGCTGCTGTCCTGGTTTCCATATAATGCAGAACTGAACAGGTCAGTGTGCTGGACTCCAGGAAGCCTGGCTCTCAGAGCTCTAGCTCCAGCCAGGTGGGGTTGCTGATCTACTCTGTCCAGACAGGAAGAAAAAGGCCTGCAGTTCTGCAGAAGGATAACTCCCCAATCCTTGGAGCATTCCAGGGACCCACCCACCTTACAGATGTCCAAACCCTTGGGGCTTCCAACTGTAACTTTCTGCTCTTTGAAGCAGCCACCACCTTGATAAGAGAAGGTGGCACAGAACTTCAGGAAGAAAAAGTCAGGTGAAGATGAAGGGATGGGGAGCTCTGTTTAGTTTGTACAGGGGATGAATGCCAGACATCATCATCAACAGGGCCCTGTTATGCCTGTTGCCTGTCACATGGTTCCTAGCTGTTACACACTACCCTTTCTGCCTGAATCTCCCAGAGCAGGCAGGTGTGAGAGACACTGGTGTTTCTCTTGGGCCCTGGTAGAGTGATGGTCACCAAGGCAGGTGTGGGAAGTAGCTTTTTCTCTGAGATGGTCAGGTGGCCTTGGCCTGAGAGCAGAGAGGGCTGCCTGGGAGAAGTGCTATGATCCCTCTGCTGAGGGAAAGTTCTAGGCAGGTTTCAGTCCCACCCTGAGGGAGGGTATCTTGTATGTGGACACTCACACCCTAAATACCTCACCTCATGCTGCCACCCTGGACAAACACAAGAATTTGATCTGACTTCCTTGGAACTTGGTGGGAAGGGAGAATGTTGGGGACGTAGAGGGGGAGGGGAGACACTGATGGTAAAAAGTTCAGAGTCTGCGCTGAACATATAAGTTGAGCCCACATATTACCATGTGCAAGGATCCAGGTTCAATACCCCAGTCCCCACCTGTAGGGAGGAAGATTTATGAATGATGGAGCAGTGCTGCAGGCGTCTCTGTCTCTCTCCCTACCTTCCCATCCCCTCTCAATTTCTCTCTCTTTTTATTATCTTTACTTATTTATTGCATAGAGACAGCCAGAAATTGAGAGGGAAGGGGATTAGAGAGGGAGAGAGACAGAGAGACACCTGCAATACTGCTTCACCACTCACAAAGCTTTCCCCCTGCAGATGGGGACTGGGGGGGTTGAACCTGGGTCCTTGAGCATTATAACATGTGTGCTCAACCAAGTGTGCCACCATTTGGCCCCTCAATTTCTCTCTGTTCTACAAAATGATAATGGTGGTGGTGGTGGTGATCTGGGTGGTGCTGCATCTGGCTCATGGCACACATTACAATGTACAATGATCCAGGGTTAAGCCCCTGCTCCCCACCTGTAGGGAGATAGTTTCGGGAGTAGTGAAGCAGTGGTGTAGGTGTCTCTTTTTCTCTTTCCCTATCTCTTCTTCACTCTTTGCTTCTCTGTCTCTATACAATAAATAAATGATAATAAAAAGACAAGCGTAAGGATCCCAGTTTGAGCCCCCAGCTCCCCACCTGCAGGGGAGTTGCTTCACAAGTGGTGAAGCAGGTCTGCAGGTGTCTATCTTTCTCTCCCCCTCTGTCTTCCCCTCCTCTCTTGATGTCTCTCTGTCCTATCCAACAATGATGACATCAATAATAGTAATAACTACAACAATAAAACAACAAGGACAACAAAAGGGAATAAATAAATTTTAAAAAATAACATTTAATTTTTTATTATTATCTTTATTTATTTATTGGATAGGGACAGCCAGAAATCAAGAGGGAAGGGGGAGACAGAGAGGGTGAGAGAGAGACATCTGCAGCCCTGCTTTACCACTTGTGAAGCTTTCCTCATGCAGGAGGGAACTGGGGGCTTGAACTTGGATCCTTGAGCATTGTAACATGTGCACTCAACTAGGTGCACCACCACCCAGCCCCATTATTTATTTTTTAACTTTTTTTTTTTTTTTTTTTTTTTACCAGAGCACTATTCAGCTCTGGCTTATAGAGGTGTGGGGTACTGAGTGTAGTAAAAACATTTTTTAATTTTTTTTCATTTTATTTATTTGTTTATTGGATAGAGACAGCCAGAAATTGAGAGGGAAAGGGGAGATAAAGAGGGAGAGAGACAGAGAGAAACCTGCAGCCCTGCTTCACCACTTGTGAAGCTTTCCACCTACAGATGGGGACCATGGGCTCAAACCCAGGTTCTTGCACATTGTGATATGTGCACTCAACCAGGTACACCACCACCCAGCCCCACTAATTAATTTTTTAAAATACTTTATTTATTTATTTTCCCTTTTTGTTGCCTTTGTTGTTTTTATCATTGTGGTTATTATTGATGTTGTTGTTGCCAGATAGGACAGAGAGAAATGGAGAGAGATGGGGAAGAATGAGATGAGGAGAGAAAGACAGACACCTGCAGACCTGCTTCACCAACTGTGAAGTGACCCCCCCCTGAGGTGGGGAGCTAAGGTCTAGAACCAGGATCCTCACATCAGTCTTCGAGTTTTGCACCATGTGCGCTTAACCCGCTGCGCTACAGCCCGACCACCCCACTAATTAATTTTTAAAAAGGAAGTTCAGAGGAGGGAATTCCATAAGGAGGCTGACTTTACCTCAAAAGCAGGGTCAGTCAGACAAGGTTTAGAGGTCAGGGTGCTTGATAAAGGGCTGGGTGGGGAAGAATTGGTGGAAATTTGTGGGAGGTGCAGATCCCCCACCCTAGAGGCCTATCATTTCTCCATTGAGTCTTGAGGAGGTAGACCCCAATGCCAGCCTGGCCTAAAGGTGGGTCTCTCCTCGACTCTGTAGGCTGAGATGGCATGAGCTCAGAGGCTAGGGAGCTGCCTCCTTACACAATACCCTTAAGTTCCCGTTTCCCATGTGTGACTGATACGTAACCTCCCTTTATAAGGCCTTAACTTGGGCCTGGTAACTTGCCTTTGAGCCTGAGCTAGATATGAGAAGCAGGTGTAACCTAAGAGTGTAAATAAGGTGCACCTGGGGGTAATTAACATGGCGTGAGTGTCATGCGCTTTCCTCATTGGGTCCTACACACTCCCCCATGTTCCTATTGGATAGTGATCAGTATAGCTAACCCTGTGTATGAATAATAAATGAGCTGTCTCTCTGAAGCCCTCCCCGAGGTTGGTGCTTTCCTCTGCGCCTCACCCTCACCACTGGTTCCGGGTTCTCCATGTTGCTGTGGCTTCTCCACTGGCCAGAGAACGTCCAGCAACAGACACTGAGTTCCATCTGAGGCTCTGTCAAAGGGTAGGGTTCAGAGATTCGGAAAGGTGGGGCTACTGGGAGCAGGATCACAATAGGGGACCACAAGGGAGGGGTCCAGAGCAGAGGCTGGTGGGATTCTGACCCAAGGCTGACTGAGTACCAGACAATGAAGGACAGCACAACACTGCAGAGATCAGGGTCTTGCACTGGAGGCCGAGCTCTTGAGTCTTAGACAAGAGCTAGGACCCATCCCATGACTGTGGCTGCATTGGGCCATGTAGTGGTAAGTGTTGAGTTGTATCAGCTGGGTAGTGAGAGTGCCAACAGCAGGTGGGGGAGAGAGCATTATGGTTCTACAATAAAAAAAAAAATTCATGCTTGAGGCTCTGAAGTTCCGGGTTCAATCCCCCACACCGACACAAGCCAGAGTTGTACAGTACTCTTGTAAAAAAAAAAAAATGCCAAGGGACCAGGTGGTGGTATACCTAGTTAAGCACACACACTGCAATGCTCAAGGACCTGGGTTTGAGCCCGTGGTCCCCACCTGCAGGGGGAAAGCTTCACAAGTGGTGAAGCAGGGCTACAAGTGTCTCTGTCTCTCTTTTATATTCCCTCCTTCTCAATTTATCTGTTTCTATCAAATGAAATAAAGTTAAAAAATGCCAACAAGTCCAGGAAGATGGGTACAGGAGAGTAGTCTGAGGTCACCTCAGCTTCTCCTGGCATTCCTAGTACTGACTTCTCTCCCTCCCACTTCATCTTTCTCTCCTAGCACCTTGCACTGCTGAATGTCAGCTTCCAGGTGACAGCTCCTCCTTGAGCACTGGCCTGAGACACTACACAGTCCATCTTTGCACCTCACAGCTGTGCTCCTCGGGTCCACATTCTGCCATTTGGTTGGAGAAGTGGCACGTCTCTCCGAAGCAGTGGAAGCTGTGACATATCTGTGGAAGTGTTCGAACACCATGGGCCCATCTCCATTGGGATGCGAGAATCAGAAGGCTGTCTCCTCCTTTGTATGCTGCTTAGTTGGACATGGGTCAGCTGGCTCCTCACCAAGTTCTGGGCTACCAGTAAGACCAGCAGGAGGACTGGTGGAAGGGAAAGAGTGAAGGGGGCCGCTGCAGGGAGTAACTAGTCCAGAGATGACAGGTCAGAAAAGTGGATAACTGGAAGAGGTCATGAGGTCAGGGAAAAGTAGGGGGAGCCCCAGTACTGGTCTAGGAACATTCCTGGGTTAGGGTCGGTCACAGGGTCCAGGAAGTCCTGGGGCTGAGGACAGTTACCTCTGAACAAAGCAGCCATATGGCTACTGTTGACCACAGGCATCTATTTTTTTTTTAGAGACATCTTTTTTTTTTTTTTTAAGATTATTTATTTATTAATGAGAAAGACAGGAGGAGAGAAAGAACCAGGCATAACTCTGGCACATGTGCTGCCGGGGATCGAACTCGCAACCTCACACAGGCATCTTTTTTCTGAGGTGCTGCAGGAGCCAGTGCAGAGGACCAGTCCTTGGCAGTTCAGGTCAGAGCTACAAATAGAGATGCCCATTACTGTGTCATGCAAATGAATAAACTGAGGCAGGGGAGCAGGGAAGGCCAACTTGCAGGCAGTAAGGAGTCTCATGGGCTGGGCTTTTGCTTCCTGCAGAATGACACTGAGGCAGCACAAAGGGGCCAGCCTCCTAGTTAACAGCCCCTCTGAGAACAGATGTTGTTGGCCCTGCAGCAGCAGCATCCTGAGCCCGAGGGGAGACAGATCGGGAGCAGGTGCAATAACAGGAAACAGACATTTGTTGCCTCTGATTTGGCCTCATTTGCCTCCAGTATCAGAAGGTGCTGGGGTGGGGGGTAGGGAGGGCTTCCTCAGAACCCAGACCAGGGAAACACTGGGTCACAGAGAGGGTCCGAAATCAGTCGCTTCACAGGCGGTGAAGCAGGTCTGCAGGTGTCTTTCTCTCCCCGTCTTCCCCTTCTCTCTCCATTTTTAAATTTTATTTATTTATTTATCCCCTTTTGTTGCCCTTGGTTTTTTGTTATAGTCGTTACTGTTGTTATTGATGTCATTGTTGTTGGATAGGACAGAGAGAAATGGAGAGAAGAGGGGAAGACAGGAAGGGAGAGAGAAAGATAGACACCTGCAGACCTGCTTCACTGCTTGTGAAACGACTCCCCTGCAGGTGGGGAGCCGGGGGCTCGAACCGGGATCCTTAGGCTGGTCCTTGTTTTGCACCATCTGCGCTTAACTGGCTGTGCTACCACCTGACTCCCAGCAGTGGTCTTTAGTGCATGAACGTGGCAGGGCTCAAAATCTAAGGCCCTGAGATGAGGCAGGATAGGAGCCCTGGGGAATAAGGGCCATTGCTGTTCCCATGCTCACTCCTCAGCTTCAGGAGTCTTAGCCCTTCCATTGACCCTCCAACACAGGGCTGGGGAATGTCCAGCCCACAGGTCATATAGAGTCCTTCAAGTTATGTGGTCTGCCTGTTAAGGCAACCACAGGTTTTTTTTATTTAAATATTTTTTAAATTTATTTATTCCATTTTGTTGCCCTTGTTTGTTTGGTTTTTTTAATTGTTGTAGTTATTGTTGTCATCGTTGCTGGGTAGGACAGAGAGAAATGGAGAGAGGAGGGGAAGACAAAGAGGGGGAGAGAAAGACATCTGCAGACCTGTTTCATTGCCTGTGAAGTGACTCTCCTGCAGGTGGGGAGCCGGGGGCTCAAACCAGGATCCTTAGTCCAGTCCTTGCACTTTGTGCCATGTGTGCTTAACCCACTATGCTACCACCCAACTCCCTAGCTTTTTTCATACAATATTAAGTGATATATTTTTTTAAAAAATGTTATCTTTACTTATTGGTTAGAGACAGCCAGAAATCGAGAGGGAAGGGGGAGATAGGGAGACAAACAGACAGACACTTACCACCACTTGCTTCACCACTTGCAAAGTTTTCCCCCTGCAGGTGGGGACCAGGGGCTTGAACTGGGGTCCTTGTGTATTGTAACCTGCGCTCAACCAGGTGCAGTACTAACCAGCCCCAGTACTATATTTTTCCCTTTGTGGAGACAGAGAAATTGAGAGGCAGTAGAGAGAGGCACCTGCAGAGAGAGGTGGTAAGGAACGAGACACCTGCAGCACTGCTTCACTACTTATAAAGCTTCTTCCCTGCAGGTGGTGACTAGGGGTTTGAACCCGGGTCCTTGTGCATGGTAATGTGTGTGTTCTACAGAATGCATCACTGTCTGGTGCCTTAAGTGCTAATTTTTAGGTTGATAATTTTTTTTTTAATTTTTAATTTTTATTTTTTTATTTAAGAAAGGATTAATTAACAAAACCATAGGGTAGGAGGGGTACAACTCCACACAATTCCCACCGCCCAATCTCCATATCCCAACCCCTCCCCTGATAGCTTTCCTATTCTCTGTCCCTCTGGGGGCATGGACCCAGGGTCATTGAGGGTTGCAGAAGGTGGAAGGTCTGGCTTCTGTAATTGCTTCCCCGCTGAACATGGGTGTTGACTGGTCGGTCCATACTCCCAGTCTGCCTCTCTCTTTCCCTAGTAGGGTGTGTCTCTGGGGAAGCTGAGCTCCAGGACACATTGGTGGGGTCTTCAATCCAGGGAAGTCTGGCCGGCATCCTGATGGCATCTGGAACCTGGTGACTGAAAAGAGAGTTAACATACAAAGCCAAACAAACTGTTGAGCAATCCTGGACCCAAAGCTTGGAAAAGTGGAGAGGAAGTATTAGGGAGGTACTCACTGCAAACTCTAGTGTACTTCTGCTTTCTTACTTTGGTGCCATACTCCAAACTCAGTCAATTTCTGCTTTGCGTTTCTACTTCTTTTTTTTTTTTTTTTACATGCATAACATTCCCCAGATTCCCATTTAACAATACAACCCCCACTATTTAATTCATCATTTTTCATGGACCTGTATTCTCCCCACCCACCCACCCACCCCAGAGTCTTTTACTTTGGTGTAATACTCCAATTCCATTTCAGGTTCGACTTGTGTTTTCTTTTCTAATCTTGTTTTTCAACTTCGGCCTGAGAGTGAGATCATCCCATATTCATCCTTCTGTTTCTGACTTATTTCACTCAACATGATTTTTTCAAGGTCCATCCAAGATCGGCTGAAAACGGTGAAGTCACCATTTTTTACAGCTGAGTAGTATTCCATTGTGTATATAGACCACAACTTGCTCAGCCACTCATCTGTTGTTGGACACCTGGGTTGCTTCCAGGTTTTGGCTATTACAAATTGTGCTGCCAAGAACATATGTGTACACAGATCTTTTTGGATGGATGTGTTGGGTTCCTTAGGATATATCCCCAGGAGAGGAATTGCAGGGTCATAGGGTAGGTCCATTTCTAGCCTTCTGAGAGTTCTCCAGACTGTTCTCCACAGAGGTTGGACCAATTGACATTCCCACCAGCAGTGCAGGAGGGTTCCTTTGACCCCACACCCTCTCCAGCATTTGCTGCTGTTACCTTTTCTGATGTATGACATTCTCACAGGAGTGAAGTGATATCTCATTGTTGTCTTGATTTGCATTTCTCTGAAAATCAGAGACTTGGAGCATTTTTTCATGTGTTTCTCGGCCTTTTGGATCTCTTCTGTGGTGAATATTCTGTCCAATTCCTCCCCCCATTTTTGGATGGGGTTATTTGTTGTCTTGTTGTTGAGTCTGGCAAGCTCTTTATATATGTTGGTTATTAAACTCTTATCTGATGTATGGCATGTAAAGATCTTCTCCCATTCTGTGAGGGGTCTCTTGATTTGGGTAGTGGTTTCTTTTGCTGTGAAGAAGCTTTTTAATTAATGATGTAGTCCCATAGGTTTATACTTGCCTTAGTCTTCCTTGTAATTGGATTCGTTTCATTGAAAATGTCTTTAAAATTTATGCGGAAAAAAGTTCTGCCAATATTTTCCTCTAAGTATCTGATAGTTTCTGGTCTAACATCCAAGTCCTTGACCCACTTGGAATTTACTTTTATATTTGGTGAAATACAGTGATTCAGTTTCATTCTTCTGCATGTTTCAACCCATTGTTTCCAACACCATTTGTTGAAGAGACTCTGCTTTCCCCATGTAATAGTCTGAGCCCCTTTGTCAAAGATTAGATGTCCATACGTGTGGGGCCTCATTTCTGGGCTCTCAATTCTATTCCACTGGTCAGTGTGTCTGTTCATGTTCCAGTACCAAGCAGTTTTGATGACAATGGCCCTATAATACAGTTTGAGATCTGGCAGTGTGATGCCTCCAGTTCTGTTCTTTTTTCTCAAGATTGTTTTGGCAATTCTAGGTCTTTTCTGGTTCCAGATAAACATTTGTAGCATTTGTTCTATTCTCCTAAAAAATGTGCTTGGGATCTTGATGGGGATAGCATTAAAGTTGTAGATGGCTCTGGGTAATATATTCATTTTGATGATGTTAATTCTTCCAACCCATGAACATGGAATATCTTTCCACTTCTTTGTGTCTTTTTCAATTTCTTTGAGGAGTGACTCATAGTTTTCAGTATACAAGTATTTCACTTCTTTGGTTAGGTTTACTCCTAGATATTTTATAGTTTTTGTTGCTATAGAAAAAGGAACTGATTTCTGGATTTCAATTTCTTCTAACTTAGTGTTTGCATAGAGGAATGCCACTGACTTTTGAATGTTAATTTTATAGCCTGACACCTTACTGTATTGCTTGATGATTTCCAAAAGCTTCTTGCTGGATTCCTTAGGTTTTTCCATGTATACTATCATGTCATCTGCAAATAAGGAGAGTTTGACTTCTTCTCTTCCAGTCTGTATGCCTTTAATTCCTTGCTCCTGCCTGATTGCTATGGCAAGAACTTCCAACACTATGTTGAATAGTAATGGTGATAGTGGGCAGCCCTGTCTCGTACCTGATCTGAGGGGAAATGCTTCCAGTTTTTCACCATTGAGTATGATGTTGGCTATAGGTTTGCTATATATAGACTCCACTATCTTCAGGAATTTTCCATCTATTCCTATTTTTTGTAGTGTTTTGATCATAAAGGGATGTTGTATTTTGTCAAAGGCTTTCTCTGCATCTATTGATATGACCATGTGGTTTTTGGTCTTGCTTTTGTTGATGTGGTGGATCACATTGATTGATTTACGTATATTAAACCAACCTTGCATGCCTGGGATAAACCCCACTTGGTCATGATGAACAATTTTTTTGATATACTGCTGTATCCGGTTGGCTAGAATTTTGTTCAGTATTTTTGCATCTATGTTCATCAGAGATATTGGTCTGTAGTTTTCTTTTTTGGTTGTGTCCCTGTCTGCTTTTGGTATCAGGGTGATGTTGGCTTCATAGAAGCTGGCAGGGAGTATTCCAGTGTCTTCAATCTTCTGGAAGACTTTTAAAAGTAGAGGTATTAGTTCTTCTTTGAAAGTTTTGTAGAATTCATTTGTAAAACCATCTGGTCCAGGACTTTTATTTTTGGGAAGATTTTTGATAACTGTTTTAATTTCATTAGCTGTGATGGGCCTGTTCATGTTATCCACTTCCTCTTTACTTAGTTTTGGAAGTTGGTAGGTATCTAGGAAATCATTCATTTCTTCCAGGTTCTCTAGCTTGGTGGCATATAGTTGTTCATAGAAGCCTCGCATGATATGTTGAATTTCTGCAGTGTCTGTTGTGATTTCTCCTCTTTCATTTACTATCCGATTTATTTGGGTCTTCTCCCTTTTTTGTTTTGTGAGTCTGGCTAAAGGTTTGTCGATTTTATTTACTCTTTCGAAGAACCAGCATTTACTTTCATTGATCTTTTGTATGGTTTTCCTATTCTCAATGCTATTTATTTCTGCCCTAACTTTAGTAATTTCTGTCCTTCTGGTTGCTTTAGGATTCCTTTGTTGTTCTTCTTCTAGGTCTTTAAGATGTGCAATCAGGCTGTTTATTTGTGCCTTTTCTTGTTTCCTAATGTGTGCTTGTATAGCTATGAACTTCCCTCTTAGGACTGCTTTAGCTGTGTCCCAAATATTTTGATAGCTTGTGTCTTCATTTTCATTGAACTCTTGAAACATTTTGATTTCTTCCTTGATTTCCTCTTTGACCCACAAGTTGTTAAGAAGTGTACTGTTGAGCTTCCACATTTTGGGACTGTTACTAATCTTTTGTTGAATGTTAAGTGTTAGTTTAATTCCACTGTGGTCTGAGAAGATGCTTGGGATGATTTCAGTGCTCTTGAATAGGCTGATGCTGTCTTTGTGGCCTAACATATGGTCTATCCTTGAGAATGATCCATGTGGTTTTGAGTAAAATGTGTATTCCAGTTTTTTGGGATGAATGACTCTGAAAATGTCCGATAGTTCTAGTTTATCTATCTCTTCATTTAGCTCCCTTATGTCTTTACTGATTTTCTTCCTGGATGATCTGTCAAGTTGAGATAGTGGGGTGTTGAAGTCCCCTACTATGATTGTGTTACTGTTAATATATTGCTGTAGCTCTTTCAGTAGAAGTTTGATGTATTTAGATGGCTTCTCATTGGGTGCATAGATATTAATAATTGTTAAGTCCTCTTGATTGACTGATCCTCTGAGCATTAAGTAGTGTCCATTCCTATCTTTTTAAATTTTATCTATTTTAAAGTCTATCATGTCAGATATGAGAATAGCTGTTCCTGCCCTTTTTTGTGGGCCATTGGCTTGAATGATAGTTTTCCATCCTTTCACTTTAAGTCTGTGTTTGTCTTGTTACGTTAGGTGAGTTTCCTGTAGACAACATATTGTTGGGTTGTGTTTTCTGATCCATCTTCCTACTCTGTGTCTTTTAATAGGTGAATT
This sequence comes from Erinaceus europaeus, assembly GCF_950295315.1. Taxonomy (NCBI): domain Eukaryota; kingdom Metazoa; phylum Chordata; class Mammalia; order Eulipotyphla; family Erinaceidae; genus Erinaceus; species Erinaceus europaeus. The sequence goes on along the minus strand of NC_080174.1, from coordinate 69,093,879 downwards.
CAGGCCATTCACATTTATTGATATCAAAGATTGAAGATATTTTAACGCCATTCTTGTAGAGTTTTAGAGTGTTTTGATATATGTCCTATTTGTGGTAGTCTGACTATTTATAGGAGACCTTTCAGAACTTCTTTCAAGGCAGGCTTGGTGATGGTTGCTTCCTTCAACTGTTGCTTGTCTGAGAAGGTTTTGATGCTTCCATCTAGTCTGAATGACAATCTAGCAGGATATAGTATTCTTGGCTGAAAGCCTTTCTCATTGAACACTCGATAGATATCTTGCCATTCTCTTCTGGCCTGTAGTGTTTGTATGGAGAAGTCTGCTGCTAATCTTATGGGTTTTCCTTTGTAGGTGACTCTTTGTTTTTCTCTTGCAGCCTTGAGGATCCTTTCTTTATCCTTATTCCTTTCCAATCTAAGTATGACATGTCTTGGTGTCTTTAGGTCTGGGTTAATTCTGTTTGGGACCCTCTGGGCTTCTTGAATCTTTATGTCTTTGGTGTTGTCTAGACTAGAGAAATTTTCAGCTATTATGGCCTGGAGAATGCTTTCTTCCTCCCCTTCTCTTTCTTCCTCTGGTATGCCAATAATGCATATATTGTTTCTTTTGAAGTCATCCCATAGGACTCTGTTGTTGTTTTCAGCATCTCTTAATCTCTTTTTGAGATCTCTTACTTCTTTTTTAGTTGTCTCTAATTCATCCTCAATCTTGCTAATTCTGTCTTCAGCCTCATTGATTCTATTCTCTCTACCCTCTACTGCTTTCTGGAGTTCATCTATTTTGTTGCCCTGCTCTGATACTGTTTTAGCTTGTTCAGCTAGTTGCCTTCTTAGCTCAGCGATTTCAGCTTTCAACTCTCTAATAACCATGAGATTATTAGAATTTTCTTCCATATTCTCATTTGCTCTTCCTGCATTTCTGATTACAATTTTTTCAAATTCTTTACTCACTCCTGTTATTATTTCCTTGGCTAATGTTTGGATGTTGAACTCGTTGTTTTGTGCTTCACCCTCTGGAGGACTTTTAGCTGGACTCTTGTCCTGGTTCGAGTCTCCAATATTTTTTCTTGTTGTTTTAACCATTTTATATAAGTTAACAGTTTTTTCAATCCCTGACTTGGAGTTCAGTGGTGTAAAAGCCTTTTTTTTTCCCCCTGTAGGCTATGGGAGCCTGAGGGCTTTTAAACTATCAATAGGCTTCTTAGCTTAATCACTGACTCCTGACCAAGAGATAAAGCAGGGTGTGGCAGAGATAATCCAGTGGTTATGCAAAGAGACTTTCACAGCCCCTCAGCTATGCCACCGAGGTATAGGTCTTCTCCTGAGTTTCCCGGTTAGATCTCTGTACGCTGGTGTCCCTCCCTGTTGCTGCTCCAGATTCTGAGGGTAGTAGCAATGGAGACTCAGAGTTGCACTTGGTGAGTCTCTGGGGAGTCCTTTCCTCCCTTCAGCTGTCCCCTTGTTGGTGGAGCAGACTGGAGGTGGTGTCTCCACTGACAAACTGTTGAATTGTTAGCAGTCACTTAATCTCTCCTTAGGCCCCTCTCTCCTCTCTGTCACCAGCCACGTGTGTTTGTACTCACGGGTGATTTACTGGGTTTCTGTGGTCATTCTAGTCCTGTCTTGTTTCGGTCCGGGTGGTCTCCTTTGGTATTCCTAGTTGATCCGGGAGAGGAGAGGAGAGGAGAGAAAGTGATCTGCTGCTTGTAGCTCCGCCTCCGGAAGTCGAATCTAGGTTGATAATTTTGTACAGCCCAAGAATGATGGTCTTTCACAGAAAAACTTCCCCGTCCCTATGGGGGACTTCCACACAGGTTACTTTCCCCTTTCTAGTTTGGACAGATGAGGCTAAGGGGCAGCATAGGAGTGAGAAAGAACACTCACTCAACAGAATAGAAAAGCTGCACAGGGAGTCAGGTGGTAGCGCAGCGGGTTAAGCGCACGTGGCACAAAGCGCAAGGACCGGCATAAGGATCCCAGTTTGAACCCCCGGCTCCCCACCTGCAGGGGAGTCGCTTCACAGGTGGTGAAGCAGGTCTGCAGGTGTCTTTCTTTCCCCCTCTCTGTCTTCCCCTCTCTCCATTTCTCTCTGTCCTATCCAACAACGACGACATCAGTAACAACAATAATAACTACAACAATAAAAAGACAACAAGTGCAACAAAAGGGAAAATAAATAAAATTTAAGAAAAAAGAAAAAAGAAGAGCTAGACGACAGAGACAGGGCTAGACAGCATGATGGTTATGCAAAGAGACTCTCATGTCCTGCGTTACCATAACCAGAGCTGAGCAGTGCTCTGGAAAAAAAAGAAAAAGAAAAATGGGGGCTGGGAGGTAGTGCAGCGGGTTAAGCACATATGGCACAAAGCGCAAGGACTGTCTTAAGGATCCCAGTTTGAGCCCCCATCTCCCCACATGCAGGGGGGTCACTTCACGAGCGGTGAAGCAGGCCTGCAGGTGTTTTTCTGTCCCCTTCTGTCTTCCTGTCCTCTCTTGATTTCTCTCTGTCCTATCTAACACCAATTACAACAACAGCAACAAGGATAACAAAATGGGAAAAAAACAGCCTCCAGGAGCATTGGATTCATAGTGCAGACACTGAGTCCCAGCAATAACCCTGGAGGTACACACACACACACACACACACACACACACACACACACACACACACACACACACAGAAAGACAGTCCAATGCTTTATCCACTGCACCACCTCCCAGACCACCAGGTGTCTGTCTCTATCCAATAAAGATAGTTAAAAAAAAAGAAAGAAAAGTTGGACAGAGCCTGAATGGATAGTTACCTCTTCATTTCTACTTCTCTTTTTCTTAAACTGGAGCTCAGCTGCTCAGTTCTGGTTTATGGTGGTGCTAGGGATTGAACCTGGGACCTCTCTTTCTTCAGGCTGATACACTGCTGATGGTGCTATCTCCCCAGCCTCCTCCTCATTTCTGTTAGTTCTGACTGCTTGCCCTCCATGGCTCAAGAGACTATTCCCAGTATTCCCAGCAACCCACAGACCTACCTGCACACCTGGAGTTGAGGAGGGCAGCGTGTGTGTGTGTGTGTGTGTGTGTGTGTTTGTGTGTGTGCTTGCATGTGCAAACACACACACATACACACGTCAGGAAAGCTGCAGGCATAGCCCTGGGAAGCTGGCTGCCCCTCTTTTTCTGCAATCATTTGTCAGCTCTGCAAGTTCCCTCTGATGTTATTGGGGATACACAAGGGCTCCAGGAACATCAGCCAATGCCCAGATCAGCTGGAGGAAGAAAATGAAGGCAATTGGTAGTTTAGGCAGCCGGAAAAACTCCTTTTCCAGTGTCCCACTGGGACACCTGATTTGTGTAGATCAGAATCTGGCAAGTGGTGAGGGCTCTCAGAAGAGATCGGATAGGGAGAAGCCATTGCCCTCTGAGCTGACCTGAATGGGAGTCTAATGGGGAAAGGCAACTATCAACCCAAGCTTTAAAAAAAAAAAAATTAAGGGAGTCGGGCGGTAGCACAGTGAGTTAAGCGCACATGGCGCAAAGTGCAAAGACCAGTGTAAGGGTCTTGGTTTGAGCTGCTGGCTCCCCACCTGCAGGGGAGTCGTTTTACAGGTGGTGAAGCAGGTCTGCAGGTGTCTATCTTTTTCTCCCCCTCTGTCTTCCCTTCCTCTCTCCATTTCTCTGTCCTAACAACGACATCAATAACAACAAGAATAACTACAACAGTGGTCCAGGAGGTGGCGCAGTGGATAAAGCATGGAACTCTCAAGCGTGAGGTCCTGAGTTCAATCCCCCCCCCCCCCCCAGGCAGCACATGTAGCAGAGTGATGTCTGGCTCTTTCTCTCTCCTCCTATGTTTCTCATTAATAAATAAATAAACAAACAAACAAATAAATAAATAAATAAAAAGAATAACTACAACAATAAAAAACAATAACAAGGGCAACGAAAAGGGGAAAATAAATAAACATTAAAAAAGAAAGAAATTAGGTGGTGTAAGGATTCCGGTTCAAGCTCCCGGCTCCCCACATGTACAGGAGGAGTTTCACAAGTGGTGAAGCAGGTTGCAGGTGTCTTTCTTTTCCCCTCTCTATCTTCTCCTCCCTCCATTTCTGTCCTACCTAACAGTGACATCAATAACAACAACAATAACTATAACAATAAAAAAACAAGGGCAACAAAAGGGAAAATAAATAAATATTTTTAAAAAAGGAATTTAGGGGCCTAAGTCTCTGTGGTTTTGTGCAGAACAGGATGATGAAGGGTACTGACATCTATCTTGGGGAAATGTACCCTCATGTGTTGTATGCTTCACATTGGTTTTGGTTTCACACCCCCCCCACCTCTGGGAGATTGTGGTATGGCCCCTGCTAATTTCACAGGCCCCCTTCTCCCCGCCCCGGAACCCCTACGGATTTCAAGAGTTCTTGCCGGGGCCATCGGAGGAAAAGGATGCAGGACAGATCTGTGTGGTGATTGGTTTGGGTTAGTTTATGAATCATTGTTTGTGAATAAAGAAATACAGTTTCTCTGCCCAGCCATGTGTCCTCAAGTCTCTCTCTACCCCCGCGAAGCTAGCCTGGCCTGCTGGAGCCCTGAACTTTAACGACAAACGGCACCCACGTGGACCTGACCTGCGCATCTCTCAGATAAGTGAAGACAATTTGGCTACCTATGCACTGTGGCCTTCTCTTCTGCTTGTGAAGAGATCTCCAAAGGCCTCTGCCCTTTCTTCACGAGACTGTTTCCCTGTTTCTGGAACATTTATCTCTGGACCACTCTGTGGTTTCTTCCCAATGCCAGCCCGCAGGAGCCCAATGCAAGCCCGCATGAGCTGGCTTTCTGCCGTGTGGCGCGGGGTATTGGGCGTGGGAGCCCACGCTGCTCGGCCACCGAGAGCAGGGCAGCAGACATGGCGGGCAAGTCTGCAGCCCATCATGGCCGCCACCTCGGGGCACCTCGGCCTGCGCCTTCTGCATGGCTGGCCCGCCCGCCCTCCTGCTATGAAGTCTGGGCAGATCCCGGACCACCCGGAGACCACGGGCTCCCTGCTGAAACTGGGCCCCCTGGCCAAGATCCCCAGCTTGGGTCTGAAGGCAGATGAGCTAGAATATGCAGAGATTCGTCCAGAGATCGCAACCTACAATTCCTAGAGCTGAAGTTGCGCAAGAGGCCACCGCTAGACAGGACATATCTAAATTTGTGTTTAAAATGACATGTCTTCGTAACAAAGTTTTCCTTCTTGTGTATTGAAGACCATGTTTACGTGTGTGTTTAAAGTTTGCTAAACATTAACTTTAAGGTTAAAAATGTAACTTTAAGGCTATATTCTTACCAGACAGAGTTAAATGAAAAAGGTTTTCAACATAGTTCTCATAAAGGTAAAATGAACTTACATTTAAAGTCTGAGTTAAAAATTAGTTAAAAATCAATATATTTTAACTAAGTCTAAAAAAAAAAAAACCTGTGCACAACTAGGGTGTGTCTCCATATTCAATGGGTGTAACAAAAGGTTAAATAGACTTGTTGATATGTAAAACTCTTGAATCCTTCTCAAATAAAACGTTAGATTGCGCTATGGTTATGCTAATGATTCTCATACATGAGGCTTTTTTCTTTCCATGGTTCTTATGTTTACCTTTTGGCATTCTATTGTTTAAACTTTAAACAACCTTAAAATCATACTAAAAAAGACTTCCAATTGTAAGAGTTATCAATTTTGATAAACTTCTAACCTGCTACAAGTTTTGTTTCATAGTAAGTAAATTGCAGCTGTCAAGTTCTCTACAGAAAAGCAGAATTCCAGCAGCTGACCTTCCTCATACAACGTTCCAGCCCCTGGCATTCCTCTGTGGACATCTGCTTTGGACTCGCACTTCTATTGGACTCACTGGTACACCTCTTGGACACTTTACACAAAACTAGCAGCTTCCCTTTATGCTGCTGGGTTTCTCAAAGACTGACTGCAGCCAGCTGCCTTGAGACTGTAGGCCTTACCCTCCCCCCATGCTAAAAAATGCCCGTCGAGAGGGAGTCGGGCTGTAGTGCAGCGGGTTAAGAGCAGGTGGCGCAAAGCACAAGGACCGGCATAAGGATCCCGGTTTGAACCCCAGCTCCCCACCTGTAGGGGAGTCGCTTCACAGGTGGTGAAGCAGGTCTGCAGGTATCTATCTTTCTCTCCTCCTCTCTGTCTTCCCCTCCTCTCTCCATTTCTCTCTGTCCTATCCAACAACAACAATAATAACTACAACAATAAAACAACAAGGACAACAAAAGGAAATAAATAAAATAAATATTAAAAAAAATGCCCATCGAGGCAAGTAACGCCCCCCAGAGGCAAAAAATGGCCCCCTCAGGCCTTCCCTTGGCAGCACACTGGTTCTTGTTGCTCGCTTACATGTTCCTCCATGTTTGTGCCAGTTTCTTTTTTTAAAAAATGCCTGTACGATATAGGTTTTTGTTCACCCCACACCCCTGATACTATGGTCATTTAGTTAAAAAGAAAAAGGGGGAATTGTTGCTATGCTTCACATTGGTTTGGTCTCGCTCTCCGCCCGCCAGGAGATTTGGTTTGGCCCTTGCTAGTTTTTGTGCTACTCGCTTCTCCCTGCCCCCTACCCTACGGACTTCCAGAGTTCTTGCCATGGCCGCCGGAGGAGAAGGATGTAGGACAGATCTGTGTGGTGATTGGTTTGGGTTAGTTTATGAATCGTTGTTCGTGAATAAAGAATACAGCTTCTCTGCCCAGCCATGTGTCCTCAAGTCTCTGTCTACTGCCTCGAAGCTAGCCCAGCCTGCTGGAGCCCCAAACATCAATGACACTCATGACAATCTTGTAAATCAACATTCCCTCAATAAAGTAATACTGATGGTAAAAAAAAAAAAATCAATGGGAGGAGAAAACCCCATGAACTTTGCACTTTATTTCCTACATTGGTTATCTTCAGGGTGTGACCCATCACAGAACATCCTACATAAGTGACTCCAGGCTGGGCACCCACAAGAAAGGGAGAAGCAATTACGACAAGGCAGTTTGATTCATTTTCCTCTCAAGAGGTGGAGCCTTACTGTGAGCAAGGACCTGGGTTCAAGTGAAGCAGGGCCGCAGTGAAGCAGGACTGCAGGTGTCTGTCTCTCTCCCTCTCTATCTCCAATTCACCTCTAAATTTCTGTCTCCAATAAAAAAAAAAAAGGTGGGGCTTGAGAGAACTTCTGGGAGGGAAAGGTGTGTGCGGAAGGGGCTGGGAGGGGCCTTCATCGCATCAGCCTCTGGGGTCAGCAGCAACGGGCTAGGGCTTTGAGGGCAGATGGATTCTGCAGCTTTTTTGATGGAACCTAGCAAAGTTTAATCTCCAATTCTTGTCTGGAAGTGCCCTGGCAAGGATTCACACTCCCTATCAGTTCTTCTTTGCCAGAGCACTGTTCAGCTCTGGCTTATGGTGGTGCTGGGGGACTGAACCTGGGACCTGGAGTCTCAGGGAAGAGAGTGTCTTTGAATAACCAGTCTGCTATCTCCCCTGCCCCAGACTCCATATCTGTAGGAGAGATTTAAAGTTCAGGAACCAAGGATATGCTTTTTTTATATTTATTCCCTTTTGTTGCCCTTGTTGTTTTATTGATGTTGTCATTGTTGGATAGGACAGAGAGAAATGGGGAGCGGAGGGGAAGGCAGAGGGGGAGAGAAAGATAGACACCTACAGACCTGCTTCACCACCTGTGAAGCAACTCCCCTGCAGGTGGAGAGCTGGGGGCTCGGACCGGGATCCTTATGCCAGTCCTTGCGCTTGACGCCATGAGCGCTTAACCTGCTGCACTACCGCCCGACTCCCAAGGATATACAAGGATTTATGAACCTTTAAAATTATACCAAAATGCCTATGCAAGTACATTTTCTTTTCTTTTTTTTTAATATTACTTTTTTAATATTACTCTTGTTGCCCTTGTTGCTTTATTGTTGTAGTTATTATGTCATTGTTGTTATTATGTCATTGTTGTTGGATAGGACAGAGAGAAATAGAAAGAGGGGAAGACAGGGGGAAAGAAAGACACCTGCAGACCTGATTCACTGCTTTGTGAAGTGACTCCCCTGCAGGTAGGGAGCCAGGAGCTTGAACCGGGATCCTTATGCTGGTCCTCATGCTTTTCACCACTTGTGCTTAACCTGCTGCACTACTACCCGACTCTCTCTTTTCTCTTACCAGAGCACTGTTAGCTGTGGTTAATGGTGGTGTTGGGGTCTGAACCTAGGATCTTCATTATCTCAGGCTGAAGTCTTTTCGCATAGCCATCATGCTGCTGCCCCAGCCTGATTGTACATTTTCTAAGGGTGTAGCGAGGGTGGGCAGGGAGGTAGTAGAGTGGATAGGGCATCGGACTCTCAAGCATGAAGTCTCTAATTGGAGCCCTAGCATCACAGGTCCTCTCATTAATAAACCTTTTTTTTTTTTTTTCCTTAGGGAGAAATCCTGTTGTTTTTGTATTTTCAAAGGAGTCTACGAGCCCCCACCCCACCCACCAAAACTAAGAACTCTTGGGCAAAGCCAAGAAAGAGCAACATTCCACTCCTTTCTGAACCTGGTCAGAGCACAGCTAAAATACTGTTTATCTTTTTTTTTTTTTCTTTATTCCCTTTTGTTGCCCTTGCTGTTTTATTGTTGTTGATACTGATGTCGTCATTGGATAGGACAGAGAGAAATGGAGAGAAGAGGGGAGAGAAAGATAGACACCTGCAGACCTGCTTCATCGCCTGTGAAGTGACTCCCCTGCAGGTGGGGAGCTGGGCGTTTGAACCAGGATCCTTATGCCGGTCCTTGTGCTTTGCGCCGCCTGACTCCCAATACTGCTTATCTTAAAGCAGACCTTAAAGGCATTGTTTCCGTTGGGATTTTGTCATGCTTTTGCTAAAAACTCTAGGCTGGGTGGAGTGGGCCTTCATGCTCTCCCCACCTGCTCAGAGGCTGTGGAACTCGCTTACTTCTAGCTCTACTCCTGCTGTATCACCTTCACCTTACTAGTAAGGCTTGCATGCCAAACTGTGCCTGGCATTTGGAAATCATTGAACACATGTTTAGATGTGAAGGTAACAAACGAAGAAAAAGGCTTTGCTGTGACTGGGGAAACCTAGGTTTCTTCTGGCATGCAGTTCAGAGGATCACTGCAGATGTCTGAGGCAAGGAAGATGGCAGGACTTTTTAAAATTTATTTATTCCTTTTGTTGCTCTCGTTTTAGTAGTTATTGATATTGTCGTTGGGTAGGACAAGAGAGAAACGGAGAGAGGAGGGGAAGACAGAGAGGCGGGGAGAAAGACAGACGCCGGCAGACCTGCTTCACTTGTGAAACGATGCCCCCTACAAGTGGGGAGCCGGGGGCTTGAACTGAGATCCTTACTCAGGTTTTTGCGCTTTGCGCCATGTGTGCTTAACCTGCTGCACTACCACCCAACTTCCGATTGTAAGACTTCTAAGACCTAGCCCCACCTCCCCTCCACTTTGTAAGGTCCTATGTACCTCACTCCTAGAGAGGGGACTTGGGAATGTGACAGCAGGAAGGTAGCAGCGAGAAGGCTGGAGGGACATCTGTTTCCAAGACTTAGTTAACCCCCTTTCCCTAATGACAATGAACCCTTGCACGTTGGGCCAGTTTCCAGCAGGGTTTCTAGTTGGTTCAATTAGGCTTAATTATCTGCTCACTCTCCTGCTTCAGTAGCTGGGGGCCCTGGAGAGATTACAAACTGGGATGTTCAGCAGCTCAAAGAGCTGAAGCAAAAACGAACATGTGCGGGATTTCCCCAGGGATGGTTTGAAACAAAAAGAAATGCCCACCCAGAGCGAAGTGCCACAAGGCTCAGGGTGGTGAATTCCTACTACAGTGGAGATGACTAGGGAAATACAGTGAGGGAGAAGGCCAATTTTAATGCGGGAGGGGGGTGGTGGGGGGAGACATCACAGCATCAAAGCTTCAGTGTGGTGAGGGTCAGGCTCAAATATGGCAAAGCAGCGCACTATCCAAGAGCAATTTCACTGGGCCTCAGTGCTGAAGTTTTTTTGTCTTTATTATTTTTACCAGAGCACTGTTCATCTATGGTTTATGGTGGTGTGCGGGATTGAACCTGGGGCTCTGGAGCCTCAGGCATGAGTCTGTTTGCATAACCATTATACCATCTACCCACTGGCCCTTTTATTATTTTTAAAAATATTTACTCTCTTTTTGGTGCCCTTGTTTTATTGTTGTAGTTATTATTATTGTTGGATAGGACAGAAATAAATGGAGAGAGAAGGGGGAGACAGGGAGAGAGGAAGATAGACACCTGCTTCACCGCCTGTGAATGACTCCCCTGCAGGTGGGAGCCGGGGGCTCGAACCAGGAACCTTACGGTGGTCCTTGTGCTTACCACCACATGCACTTAACATGCTGTACTACTGCCCGACTGACTCCCTGGTCTTTTATTTTTAAGGAGAGATACACAGAGAAAGACACAGAAAGACCAGGGCACTGATCAATTTTGGCTTATAGTGGTGTCTGGGACCTGGGAGCCTCAGGCATGAGTCTTTTGCATAACCATTATTCTATCTCCTCAGCCCAGTGCTGGAGCTTTTATAGTAGATACACTGCAAACTAGAGGTCTGAGTGCTGAAGGGCAGAGGGGAGTCTATTACGAAACCCTGTTCTAGAGCAGATAATGACTTAGTTGTGGCGGTGGGTTAGAATGGTTCTTCCTTGGCTCTTCCGGGTCCTTCCATTTGAGGCTCAAGATACACATCCTGGCTTATTACTCAACTCCACACCAAAATCTTGGCTATATGGGCTTGATGAACACAAAATCAGTAGCCACTTCTATAGTCAAATAGGAATCTTACAGAACAAAGAAGCAGATAGGATCAAGGCTCTCATTCTGAAGTAGCAGTCGAGCAGTCACAGCGGCCCCTGGTTCTATTGTGAGCCAGGATGTTTAGACTCCAGGAAGGGATAAGGCCGTAGGATCATTCCAAAACAGTGTAACTCCTTTCTTTATACAAACAAAGAATGGAAACCTTCATACTAAAACCTCATCCCTAGCAGGGGCCCTGGGTTATTCTATCTTTCTGTACTTATGTGTAAAAACAGCTGACTCAGGCAGAAATACTGCTCACCTGGTAAGCACTAGGGTAAGCTCCAAAACTGTGGTATCTCTCCCTGTCTCTGTCTCCCAAAAAAGCTGGTCTAGGAGTGGTGTAACGGCACGTATGAGCCCCTGGCTCACAAAAGCAACAACAAAGGCTGGTTCATTTAAAGGCAGCACTTATGCTGGGATGATGGCAAAGAGGCCAGATTAGATTACCCTAGCATAAAATATATAACATAACAGGTATTACAAAGCCATATTTGCTACTGGAAATAGAGCGAAGAGGTAGGGAGGTGGGGCAGGGGAGATAGCATGACGGTCATGCAAAAAGACTTTAATGCCCGAGGAGTTCCGGGTTCATTCTCCAGCACCACCATAAACTAGCTTTTTGGTTTTTTCCCGCCTTTAACCAGAGCACTGCTCAGCTCTGGACTATGGCCCATAATTAGGGCTTAAGTACAAAACATTCAGAACATGAGCTGGTTTTATTTTCTGACAGTTCTTTTTTAATATAAAATGAAGACAAAAGGCATCTCAACCCTGTGATCTGCCAGCATGTCTTGTTTCTACAAGGTGCACGCTAGGCTGTACGACTACTTAGCAAAAAGTCTTTAGGAGGATTTGGTTGAGAGAAATAGAAAAAGCAGATTCGAGGGGCATCCTGGGTGTGCCCAAAGCCGAGCTACATAGCTGAACACTACAGCAGTCCTTGTCTCTTCAGATCCTCGTATGTCTTCTTATTCACAACATTCCCACTGGAGTCTTCATACTCTTCCTAAAAAGGAAAGACACACTGTTAGCTAACAGCTACAATTCTTTGGAGAAACAGGTAGAGGCAATTTCTGAGTGCCTAAGCTCACCCTGCCAGACAATGACTGATGTTCAAATAAGATTGCCTTTTTAATTTTTATTTTATTAAATTTATTTCTTTATCGGGGAATTAATGTTTTACATTCAACAGTAAATACAATAGTTTGTACATGCATAACATTCCCCAGTTTCCCATTTAACAATACAACCCCCACTATGTCATTTATCATCCTTCATGGACCTGTAGCCTTTTTAATTTTTTATATTATCTTCATTAATTGGATAAGATAGCCAGAAATAGAGAGGGAAGGGAGTGACAGGGAGAGACAGAGACACCTGCAGCCCTGCTTCACTACTCATTGAAGCTCCCCCCCTGCAGGTGAACACTGGGGGCCTCAAACCTGGATCCTTGAGCTCTATAATGTGCACTTAACCAGATGTGCCACCACCTGACCCCCAAAACTGCCTTTCTCAAGTGATATTCTGCAAGATAATTAAGCCTGCCAGGCGGTGGTGCACCTGGTTAAGCACTGACATCACAAGTGTACAAGAACCCAGGTTTAACCCCTGGTCTCCACTGCAGAGGGAAAGCTTCATGAGTGGTGAAGTAGAGGGGCAGGTGTCTGTCTCTCTCCCTCCCCTCTCAATTTTTCTGTCTCTATCCAATAATAAAATATTTTTTTTAAAAAAAGATAATTAGGTGGTCCAGGAGGTAGTGCAATGGATAAAGTGTTTGACTCTCAAGCATGAGGTCCTGAGTTCAATCCCCAGCAGCACATGTACTAGAGTGATGTCTAGTTGTTTCTCTCTCTCCTGCTATCCCTCTCATTAATAAATAAATACATAAAATAAAATAAAATTAAGCCCTACTGCTGTAGGGCACTTAGTGTGTGTAAGAAGGTAACTTCTCCCCTAATCATCTAGATGGTACCAGTTACATGCCAGACTTGAGGAAACAATTCATTTAAATCACTTTTTGTTTTTAAGATGAAAAAACCTGGCTAAGGGAGGTTAACAAATGGTTTTAGGGGAGCTGAGTGGCAGTGTACCTAGTTAAGTGCATAAGTTACCATGCAGAAGTACTTGGGTTCAAGCCCCCACTCCCCACCTGCAAGGGAGAAACTTCACAAGTGGTGAAGCAGTACAGCAGGCATCTGTCTCTCCCTCTCCATCCCTTTTTTTCTCTCAATTTCTCTCTGCACTATCAAATGAAAAATAAAGTTAAAAATATTAATAATAAATGGCTTAGAAATAGCACAACTGGTAGAGTGTCAGACTTGCATGTCTGTGTTCCTGGGCTGATCCCTGGTGCTGCATGTATCAGAGTTGTTCTCCCTCAAGTGAAACTATTTCTTACGAAATGAATTATAGTGATATATAAAAATGAAAAAGATTTTTTTAGGACAAAGAACTGAAAGAGGAGATAGAGAGAAACCTGCAGCAATGCTGCATTATTCATAAAGTTTCCCTTCAGCAGGTGGGGACCAGGGGATTGAACCCAAGTACTTGTGTATGGCCACATGTGCGCTCTACTGGGTGCACCACTGCACAGTCCCATAAATAGATGAAAGAGTATAAGGACTGGCGTAAGGATCCCGGTTCGAGCCCCCAGGTTTACTCCCCCCTCTCCATTGCTCTCTGTCCTATCCAACAACGACGACAAGAATAACTACAATAAAACAAGGGCGGGGAGTCGGGCTGTAGCGCAGCGGGTTAAGCGCAGGTGGCGCAAAGCACAAGGACCGGCAGAAGGATCCCGGTTCAAGCCCCGGCTCCCCACCTGCAGGGGAGTCGCTTCACAGGCGGTGAAGCAGGTCTGCAGGTGTCTGTCTTTCTCTCCCCCTCTCTGTCCTCCCCTCCTCTCTCCATTTCTCTCTGTCCTATCCAACAACAACAACAACAATAATAGCTACAACAATAAAAAACAACAAGGGCAACAAAAGGGAATAAATAAAATAAATAAAATAAAAATTAAAAAAAGATAATAAATTAAAAAAATAATAATAAAAAAATAAAACAAGGGCAACAAAAGGGAATAAATATTTAAAAGAAAGAAAGGAAAAATGGGGGAGTCGGGCGGTAGCACAGCAGGTTAAGCGCACGTGGCGCAAAGCACAAGGACTGGCAGAAGGATATGGGGTCGAGCCCCTGGGTCCCCACCTGCAGGGGAGTCAATTCACAAGTGGTGAAGCAGGTCTACAGGTGTCTATCTTTCTCTCCCCGTCTCTGTCTTCCCCATCTCTCTCTGTCCTATCCAACAACGACGACATCAATAACAATGATAACTATAACAATAAAACAAGGTCAACAAAAGGAAATAAATAAATAAGGATTCGACTTCCGGAGGCGGAGCTACGAGCAGCAGATCGCTTTCTCTCCTCTCCTATCCTCTCCCGGATCAACTAGGAATACCAAAGGAGACCACCCGGACCGAAACAAGACAGGACTAGAATGACCACAGGAACCCAGTAAATCACCCGTGAGTACAAACACGCGTGGCTGGTGACAGAGAGGAGAGAGGGGCCTAAGGAGAGATTAAGTGACTGCTCACAGTTCAACAGTTTGTCAGTGGAGACACCACCTCCAGTCTGCTCCACCAACAAGGGGACAGCTGAAGGGAGGAAAGGACTCCCCAGAGACTCACCAAGTGCAACTCTGAGTCTCCATTGCTACTACCCTCAGAATCTGGAGCAGCAACAGGGAGGGACACCAGGGCACAGAGATCTAACCGGGAAACTCAGGAGAAGACCTATACCTCTGTGGCATAGCTGAGGGGCTGTGAAAGTCTCTTTGCATAACCACTGGATTATCTCTGCCACACCCTGCTTTATTTCTTGGTCAGGAGTCAGTGATTAAACAAAGAAGCCTATTGATAGTTTAAAAGCCCTCAGGCTCCCATAGCCTACAGGGGGGGAAAAAAAAAAGGCTTTTACACCACTGAACTCCAACCCAGGGATTGAAAAAACTGTTAACTTATATAAAATGGTTAAAACAACAAGAAAAAATATTGGAGACTCGAACCAGGACAAGAGTCCAGCTAAAAGTCCTCCAGAGGGTGAAGCACAAAACAACGAGTTCAACATCCAAACATTAGCCAAGGAAATAATAACAGGAGTGAGTAAAGAATTTGAAAAAATTGTAATCAGAAATGTAGGAAGAGCAAATGAGAATATGGAAGAAAATTCTAATAATCTCATGGTTATTAGAGAGCTGAAAGCTGAAATCGCTGAACTAAGAAGGCAACTAGCTGAACAAGCTAAAACAGTATCAGAGCAGGGCAACAAAATAGATGAACTCCAGAAAGCAGTAGAGGGTAGAGAGAATAGAATCAATGAGGCTGAAGACAGAATTAGCAAGATTGAGGATGAATTAGAGACAACTAAAGAAGAAGTAAGAGATCTCAAAAAGAGATTAAGAGATGCTGAAAACAACAACAGAGTCCTATGGGATGACTTCAAAAGAAACAATATATGCATTATTGGCATACCAGAGGAAGAAAGAGAAGGGGAGGAAGAAAGCATTCTCCAGGCCATAATAGCTGAAAATTTCTCTAGTCTAGACAACACCAAAGACATAAAGATTCAAGAAGCCCAGAGGGTCCCAAACAGAATTAACCCAGACCTAAAGACACCAAGACATGTCATACTTAGATTGGAAAGGAATAAGGATAAAGAAAGGATCCTCAAGGCTGCAAGAGAAAAACAAAGAGTCACCTACAAAGGAAAACCCATAAGATTAGCAGCAGACTTCTCCATACAAACACTACAGGCCAGAAGAGAATGGCAAGATATCTATCGAGTGCTCAATGAGAAAGGCTTTCAGCCAAGAATACTATATCCTGCTAGATTGTCATTCAGACTAGATGGAAGCATCAAAACCTTCTCAGACAAGCAACAGTTGAAGGAAGCAACCATCACCAAGCCTGCCTTGAAAGAAGTTCTGAAAGGTTTCCTATAAACAACCAGACCACCACAAATAGAACATATATCAAAACACTCTAAAACTCTACAAGAATGGCGTTAAAATATCTTCAATCTCTGATATCAATAAATGTGAATGGCCTGAATTCACCTATTAAAAGACACAGAGTAGGAAGATGGATCAGAAAACACAACCCAACAATATGTTGTCTACAGGAAACTCACCTAACGTAACAAGACAAACACAGACTTAAAGTGAAAGGATGGAAAACTATCATTCAAGCCAATGGCCCACAAAAAAGGGCAGGAACAGCTATTCTCATATCTGACATGATAGACTTTAAAATAGATAAAATTTAAAAAGATAGGAATGGACACTACTTAATGCTCAGAGGATCAGTCAATCAAGAGGACTTAACAATTATTAATATCTATGCACCCAATGAGAAGCCATCTAAATACATCAAACTTCTACTGAAAGAGCTACAGCAATATATTAACAGTAACACAATCATAGTAGGGGACTTCAACACCCCACTATCTCAACTTCACAGATCATCCAGGAAGAAAATCAGTAAAGACATAAGGGAGCTAAATGAAGAGATAGATAACCTAGAACTATTGGACATTTTCAGAGTCATTCAGAGCAAGTTGTGGTATATATACACAATGGAATACTACTCAGCTGTAAAAAATGGTGACTTCACCGTTTTCAGCCGATCTTGGATGGACCTTGAAAAAATCATGTTGAGTGAAATAAGTCAGAAACAGAAGGATGAATATGGGATGATCTCACTCTCAGGCCGAAGTTGAAAAACAAGATTAGAAAAGAAAACACAAGTCGAACCTGAAATGGAATTGGAGTATTACACCAAAGCAAAAGACTCTGGGGTGGGTGGGTGGGTGGGGTGAATACAGGTCCATGAAAAATGATGAATGAAATAGTGGGGGTTGTATTGTTAAATGGGAATCTGGGGAATGTTATGCATGTAAAAAAAAAAAGAAGAAGAAGTAGAAACGCAAAGCAGAAATTGACTGAGTTTGGAGTATGGCACCAAAGTAAGAAAGCAGAGGTACACTAGAGTTTGCAGTGAGTACCTCCCTAATACTTCCTCTCCACTTTTCCAAGCTTTGGGTCCATGATTGCTCAACAATTTGTTTGGCTTTGTATGTTAACTCTCTTTTCAGTCACCAGGTTCCAGGTATCATCAGGATGCCGGCCAGACTTCCCTGGATTGAAGACACCACCAATGTGTCCTGGAGCTCAGCTTCCCCAGAGACCCATCCTACTAGGGAAAGAGAGAGGCAGACTGGGAGTATGGACCGACCAGTCAACGCCCATGTTCAGCGAGGAAGCAATTACAGAAGCCAGACCTTCTACCTTCTGCAACCCTCAATGACCCTGGGTCCATGCTCCCAGAAGGATAGAGAATGGGAAAGCTATTGGGGGAGGGGGTGGGATATGGAGATTGGGCGGTGGGAATTGTGTGGAGTTGTACCCCTCCTACCCTATGGTTTTGTTAATTAATCCTTTCTTAAATAAATAAATAAATAAAAAGAACATAACTAAAATAGGACTACTAACTATCCACAAAACAGAGACTCCCCCCAACTCTTCATATGAACTATTCCAGTCTTTAGGTTCATTAGTCAACTTTTTTTTTTTTTGGCTCTATATGTTAACTCTTTTTTCAGCCACCAGGTTCCAGATGCTACCAAGATGCCAAAAAGACTTCCCTAGAGAGACAACCCCACTAATGTGTCCTGGAGCTCCACTTCCCCAGAGCCCTTCCCCACTAGGGAAAGAGAGAGACAGGCTGGGAGTATGGATCAACCTGCCAACGCCCAGGTTCAATTACAGAAGCCAGACTTTCCACCTTCTGCACCTCATAATGACGCTGGGTCCATACTCCCAGTGGGATAAAGAATAGGAAAGCTATCAGGGGAGGGGATGGGATATGGAGTTCTGGTGATGGGAACTGTGTGGAGTTGTACTCCTCTTACCCTGTGTTTTTTGTCAGTGTTTCCTGTTTATAAATAAAAATTTTAAAAATACAAAAAAAAAAAAAATAAAATAAAAAAAAATAAATAAAATTTAAAAAAAAGAAAGGAAAAAAGGAAGACAGAAAGATTGATTGAAGATAACAGTTTTCAATAGTTCCTGGGGGAGAAAAAGCCAAGTAGGTAACTATCCCTACTTCCTGAATAGCTGAGTAGTAAAAACCATTTATCTAAAAGAAAGGGATTCCTATCATACCTCATATATGTGTCTTTCCTCATTTCTGAAATATGTTTGAAATGTCTGTTTCCAGACCAACAAGGACACCTCCCACCCCACCCCCAAGAGAGGATTGTATTTCATTATATATTTTTCTCAAAGGAGAGCAAATATATTCTTTTTTTTCATTTTCTTTTTTTTTATTGTTGTAGTTATTATTGTGGTTGTTGTTGTTGGTGGTGTTGTTGGATAGGACAGATGGAAGTGGAGAGAGGAGAGGAAGACAGAGGGGAAGAGAAAGATAGACATATGCAGACCTGCTTCACCGTCTGTGAAGTGACTCCCCTGCAGGTGGGGAGCTGGGGGCTTGAACGGGGATCTTTATGGCAGTCCTTGCGCTTAGCACCACTTGCACTTAACCCGCTGCGCTACCGCCCAACTCCCCAAATATATTAATTCTTAACTCCTTAGTTTATTAATTCTTGAGGCAGGACAAAGACTGAATACTCATGTCTGGAAGTGGCACAGTGGACAAACTGTTGGATTTATAAGCATAAGGCTCTGAGTTCAACCTCTTAACAATGCATATGCCAGAATGATGCTCTAATTCTCTTAAATAAATACATCTTAAGGGTGGGGGCAGAGAGCAGAATGGTTACAAAGAGACTCTCATGCCTGAGGCTCCGAAATTCCAAGTTCAAGGCCCCATACCACCATTAGCCAAGCCAGAGGTGATCAGTGCTCTGGTTTAAAAAAAAAAAAAAAAAAAAAAAAAAACCTTAAAATAGGTACTATCATATTATACTTGCTAGTGCAGTGAACCAGGGGCCACCTTTCACCTCCCTCCTGTGATGAGAAAGCTGTCACATGACACTGTTATTAGCACCCACCTCAGTGTCAGGTTGCCACCTTTCCGAAGCCTTCTGCAGTTTCAGCTTGGCCCACACTGAAGGATGAGAAATGAGCACCAATTAGGATTGTCTTAGTATTCACTAAATACAGGATTTACAATAAACCTCCAAGCATTGTTGTGGACTTTGAGGTTGTTGTCTAACCCAAATTAGAATTTTGGAATTGGACCACCAACCAACAATAATTCCCAGTCTTTTCTTTGCTGTAAAAGAAAAGTTAGACCAAGTATGAACAAAGTCCTCTTAGAATAGAGAACTGATATTCTGGAAAGAAGAGGTTACTATGATACAATATTTGTGGAATTATGGAAGAAAGTAACCATACCATTTTGTAAAAAAGTAATACAAATATCATAGCCACAGAGTGTGAAAGATAAGATGGCTCAACAAACACTAGAGACATTGAAATAACAATTGGGATGATTCAGCTGCCTGGGAGGTTGGTACAGTGGTAGAGTTCTGGATTTACATGCATTAGATACCAGGTTCAAACCCTCGCATTGCGTATGCCAGAGCAATACTCTGATTCTCTCTTTTGAGTCTCTTGTGAAATAAATAATATATATGTTATTTATTAAATAAATAAAATATAATTTATTATTGGATAGAAATGGAGAGAAATTGAGAAGGGCGAGATAGAGAAGGAATGAGACAGAGATACTTGTGTAACATTCCCCCTGCAGGTGGGGACCAGTGGCTTGAACCTAGGTCCTTGTGCATTTCGGTGTGAGCACACGCGCCAGAGCCTGGCGGCCCCCTAAATAAAATCTCTAAAGAGAGAGGGAAGAAAAAAGATTTCTCACCATTAAATGGCAAATTACCCCAATGAAGTTGACAGCCACCATAGCTCCTAAGGGAGTGCTCAGACACTTATGCAAGACAGAACAGATACAAAACCACAGTAAGAATGACATGAATCTCTACTGTCAGAATGATACACCTTCAGAACAGAGGACGGTGTGGAAAAAGCACAATATGTCCATTATTATAAAAAAGATAATAATGGAGAGTCGGGCGGTAGCAGAGCGAGTTAAGCGCAGGTGTCTCTCTTTCTCTCCCCCTCCTCTCTGCATTTCTCTCTGTCCTATCCAACAATGACGACATCAACAACAACTACAACAACAATAAAACAAGGGCAACAAAAGGGAAAAGAAATTAATAAAAAAGAAAATACTGGTAAGAAAGTATATCCATTTGATTCATATGCTTCCACTTAACATTTTTTAAAATATATGTATTTTTAATTTGCTTTCCCCCCCTTTTTGTTGCCCTTGTTTTATTGTTGTTGATGTCATCATTGTTGGATAGGACAGAGAGAGATGCAGAGAGGAGGGGAAGACAGAGAGGGGGAGAGAAAGATAAGACACCTGCAGACCTGCTACACCTCCTGTGAAGTGACCCCCCCCCCGTAGGTGGGGAGCCAGGGGCTTGAACCGGGATCCTTACACTGGTGCTTGCAATTCATGCCACGTGTGTTTAACCCGCTACACTACCACCTGACCTCCTCCAGTTAACCTTTTTAAAAATATTTTATTTCATTTTAACACACACACACACACACACACACACACACACACACACACACACTCACACACTCAACAGCATTGCTCAGCTCTGGGTGGGGAGTGAAGGAGTGAACCTGGGATCTCAGAGCATCATACAGAGAAGCTGAAGCTTAAGATGAAGAAAATAGGGAGTCGGTCAGTAGCGCAGCGGGTAGCGCATGTGGTGCAAAGCGCAGGGACCGGCATAAGGATCCCAGTTTGAGTCCCCAGCTCCCCACCTGCTGGGGAGTCACTTCACAGGTGGTGAAGCAGGTCTGCAGGTGTCTATCTTTCTCTTCCCCTCTCTGTCTTCCTCTCCTCTCTCCATTTCTCTCTGTCCTATCCAACAACGACATCAATAACAACAACAATAACTACAACAATAAAAAAACAAGGGCAACAAAAGGAAAAATAAATAAAAAAGATGAAGAAAATAGTAAATGAGAAAGTGCACCCAAGTGCTCAATTACTCATCTTTCCCTGTGCTTTAGACAGAAATAGCACAGGGAGAAAGAGAGAGACCTGCTACATGGCTCTATTGCTCATACAGCCTCCCGTCCCTCCCCTCTGGAGGTGGGGATCCCAGGAGTTTGAAGCTGGGTACTTGCACATGGTAGCATGTGCACTTTACTGGGTACACTACCACCTGGCTCCTCCTGATTTTGTTAAAAGAAAAAAAAAGGGGGGGGGTAGAAAATTGGAGGAATTAAAAGATGTTACTCTTTATAGAAATCCGAAAACTAGGCGGGGGATGTAGCATCATGGTTATGCCATCTCCAAAGTCCCAGGTTCAATCCCCTACACTACCATAAACCAGAGCTAAGCAGTGCTCTTGTTTCTGGGGGAGGGAAATCTGAAAACAATTAGTAAAGAATGGGTGACTTTGGGACACCAGCATGGGTTCACTAAGAATAAGTGAACGCTAGAAGAAGTGAAGCAAAGTAACTATTTCCTGTTTTTGATGGGATAGCAGACCTGATAAAAGTCAGACAGAGAATCTAATTTCAGCAAAACAACTGTGTTCCTAGGCAATGCCCTAGAATTTCTTAACATTATTTTTAATAAGGATTTACTATGGGGGGGGGAGAATGAAAGAGAGGTGAGCTCAATTCTGACATCTAGTGGTGCCTGGGGTTGAAGAAGCTGTGGCTTCTGAGGCTCTAACAGGATGAGCTATCTCTCCAGACCATGTCTAAATTTTTGGGGTTTTTCTTGTTTATTTATTATTGTATAGAGACAGAGAGAGATTGAGAGAAGATAAGAGTGAGCGAGCGTGAGAGAGAGAGAGACACCTGCAGCCCTGCTTCACCACTTGTGAAGCTTTCACCCTGCAGGTGGGGATCAGGGGCTTGAAACTGGATCCTTGAGCACTGTAATATATGCACTTAACCAAGTGCGGCACCACCTGGCCCCTCTGTCTAAATTTCTTATGCTGTCACTATAAACAAGATGACGACCAGTAGATTCAGACTTAGTGAAAATGGTCAACTGTGATCATCCACCTAAGTGGAGATTTGACTTTTTAAAATTCCACAAGAAAAACTTAAAAAGAATGATTCAAAACAACGACAAGTCCAATGTTAACAGCTATGCCAATAATTTCTTCCCTTCCAGGAAGAGAAGCAGTCACCACCAGTAAGGATAGGCATTTAAAAAAATTTTGTTTATATTTATTTGTATTTATTTTCCCCTTTTGTTGCCCTTGTTTTTTATTGTTGTTGTAGATGTTGTCATTGTTGGATAAGACAGAGAGAAATGGAGAGAGGAGGGGAAGACAAGAGAGGGGGAGAGAAAGATAGACACCTGCAGATCTGCTTCACCGCTTGTGAAGTGACTCCCCTGCAGGTGGGGAGCAGGGAGCTGGAACTGGGATCCTTAAGCAGGTCCTTGTGCTTTGTGCCACATGCGCTTAATCCGCTGCTGGCTCCCGGCATTTTTTTTTAATAACCAAAAATCTGTAAGATATTTATCTTAAATGATTAAAAGACAAATAAACAGTGTATTGCACCAAAGTAAAAGACTCTGGGGTGGGTGGGATGGAGAGTACAGGTCCTGGAAAAGGATGACAGAGGACCTAGTGGGGTTGTGAAAAACTGAGAAATGCTATAAATGTACAAACGGTTTTATTTACTGTTGACTGTAAAACATTAATCCCCCAATAAAGAAATGAAAAAAAAAAAGAAGTAAAAGACAAACAAAAAACCTGCAATCCTATTCAAAGAATTATCCCACCAATAAGAAGTGAAGAAAAATTGCAGAAAATGTATACAACTTCAGTTCAATGATCAATCAAGGGGGAAGATACCTGACTCAGTAGAGCACAACTTTACCATGCATGAGAACCCGGGTTCAAGCCCCTGGCACTACATGGAAGCACCATGCAAATGGTGCTTCACAAATGGTGGAACAGTGCTTTGGTGTCTCTTTCTTTTTCTCACTTGCATGAGAGGTTTTTTTTTTTTTTTTTTGCATAACCATTATGCTGTTTTCTCAGCCCTTCTCTCACTATCTTAAAATCCATTAGGAGAGAATCGGATGGTAGTGCAGAGGGTTAAGGACACATGGCGTGAATCGCAAGGACCAACTTAAGGATCCTGGTTCGAGCCCCCAGCTCCCACCTGCAGGGGGGTCGCTTCACAGGTGGTGAAACAGGTCTGGGTGTCTATCTTTCTCTCCCTCCGTCTGTCTTCCCCTCCTCTTTCCATTTCTCTCTGTCCTACCTATAAATGATGACATCAATAACAACAACTACAGCAACAATAAAAAGCAAGGGTACCCAAAGGGAAAATAAATAAAATATATTATTTAAAAACATCCATCAGGAGCAGGCATAAAGGCCCTGATGTACATACACAGACACCACAGGGCCAGAGCTTCCCTGGGTGCCAGATACCACACTGTGGCATGTTTGCACGAGCTGTCTGCACGGTGAAGAGCACACCCTACCTAGTAAGCCTACCTACTTAGCTGGATCCCAATTTGATATTAGTGAAGGTGATTTTGAGGAAGATCTAAAAATGACTAGAAAAGGAAAACAAATAGAGTGATAGAATGCTTCTAGATTATTTCGAGATTAGTACTAGAGCTAACCATTCAGCCTCACCAAAAAAAAAAAAAAGAAAAATGAAAAAACACTCACAAAAGATTCCTAAGAATACATGGGCTGACCAGGTTCCAGATGCCATCAGGATGCTGGCCAGGCTTCCCTGGACTGAAGACCCCACCAATGTGTCCTGGAGCTCTGCTTCCCCAGAGACCCACCCTGCTAGGGAAAGAGAGAGGCAGGCTGCGAGTATGGATCGACTAGTCAACGTCCATGTTCAGCGGGGAAGCAATTACAGAAGCCAGACCTTCCACCTTCTGTAACCCACAAGGACCCTGGGTCCATGCTCCCAGAGGGATAGAGAATGGGAAAGCTATCAGGGGAGGGGATAGGATATGGACATTGGGTGGTGGGAATTGTGTGGAGTTGTACCCCTCCTACCCTATGGTTTTGTTAATTTATCCTTTCTTAAATAAAAAATAAATAAATAAATAAAAAGAATACATGGGCTGGGCAAATGCTGGAGAGGTTGTGGGGTCAAAGGAACCCTCCTAAACTGCTGGTGGGAATGTCAGTTGGTCCAACCTCTGTGGAGAACAGTCTGGAGAACTCTCAGAAGGCTAGAAATGGACCTACCCTATGACCCTGCAATTCCTCTCCTGGGGATATATCCTAAGGAACCCAACATATCCATCCAAAAAGATCTGTATACACATATGTTCTTGTTAGCACAATTTGTAATAGACAAAACCTGGAAGCAACCCAGGTGTCCAACAACAGATGAGTGGCTGAGGAAGTTGTGGTATATATACACAATGGAATACTACTCAGCTATAAAAAATGGTGACTTCACTGTTTTCAGCCGATCTTGGATGGGCCTTGAAAAATTCATGTTAAGTGAAATAAGTCAGAAACACAAGGATGAATATGGGATGAGCTCACAGGCAGAAGTTGAAAAACAAGATTAGAAAAGAAAACACAAGTAGAACCTGAACTGGAACTGGCATATTGCACCAAAATAAAAGACTCTGGGGTGGGTGGGTGGGGAGAATACAGATCCAAGAAGGATGACAGAGGACCTAGTGGGGGTTGTATTATTATATGGAAAACTGAGAAATGTAATGCATGTGCAAACTATTGTATTTACTGTTGAATGTAAAACATTAATTCCCCAATAAAGAAATTAAAAAAAAGATACATGGGCTGGGAAGTCGGGCAGTAGTGCAGAGGGCTAAGTGCACGTGGCACAAAATGCAAGGACTGGCATGATCCTGGTTCGAGCCCCTGGCTCCCCACCTGCAGGGGAGTCACTTCACAAGCGGTGAAGCAGGTCTACAGCTATCTTTCTTTCTTTCCCCTTCTGTCTTCCCCTCTTATTTCCATTTCTTTCTGTCCTATCTAACAATGAGGACAACAATAATAACTACAACATAAAACAACAAGGGCAACAAAAGAGAATTAAAAAAAAAAAAAGAATACATGGGCTATGTCAGGAATCAAGACCTCTCTTTCTTTGATAGATCAGAAAGAAATTAAGATGGGGAGACAGAGACAGACAGACAGACAGGCATACCAGCATCACTGCTTCAATGTTGACAAAAATTTCCCTCCTGCAGATGGGAACTAGGGGTTTAAACCCACTTCATTGTGCACAGCAATGTGTATGCTCAACTAGGTCCACCATTGTCCAGCCCCTCAAGGAGCTTTTTAGGAGGCCATTTCCTGTGCTCTGGGAGGTGGTACAAAGAATTCTCAAGCATGATGTCCCAAGTTCAGTATCTGGCAATGCATGTATCAGAGTAATGTTCTATCTCTCAATAATAATGGGGAGGGGGTGAAGGGTGGGGAAGAAGCCATTTTTACTGATTCTGTACCAAAGAATATAAACAGGCCTAGAGCTGGAAGCCAAGGACTCAGATGACCAGAGATAAGTAGTCCAATATGTGTATATCAAGTGAGCACCGAGAAGGTAACCAGGCACAATGGTAAAATTCCTTTCTCGTCACTCTAAGCTATCAAAAGGGAAAATATGAGAGAAGAAATAAAGTAAAAAGAAAAGAAAAAGCCTACAAGATGCCAGTGGCAGAAAAAGATAACCACTGCCAGGTAAATAGGCCGACATCTCTGGGCTTGTTAACAATGCATTCTCTGACATGCACTACACTTCACTCTTTCTCTGCGAGATAAGCTGGTGTCCGATTTCTGTGTAGCTATCCTGTCATTTCAGAAACAAGCTTATTGAGATCATTTTCTATTTCCCCATTCCCACCAGTGGGAAATCAATTAGAAAAATATACACATATCAGATTCACTCAAAATTTTGCAGAAAGGGGAGTTCAGACCTTGGTTAATACTCAGCAAAGGGTTCTTAAAGGAGAAATAACTAGTACTGCTGACTAACTTATGTCTCTCAAAAATGTAGCTGTGAATACTGTAACTTTTATATGTTAACAATCTACTACCCTTGAGTCTAAAGGTCAGCATTTTGGGGTGAGTTTCAGGAGTGGCCACATGGTCTTGATTGATTAACTAGAAATAAAGGTTACTTACAAGAGACAGCATCTTCAATCTGTGTCACATTAGCAAAGTGGGCAGTGTTTGGGATGCCCAAACACCTCATACCATGAGCATGACGCCATTCCTGTGAAAAGAAAAAAATAAATAAAACACACAAAAGCCACAATGTGAAATGGGAATAGTTGAACAGGAAGCACTAACTCCATTCTCATAAACCTTAAGCTTTTGGGGCTGGGTGGTGGCACACCTGGTTGAGTGCACATGCTACAGTGCACAAGGATCCAGGTTTGAGCGCCCGGTCCTGCAGGGGGAAAGCTTTGAGAGTGAAGCAGGTCTGCAGGTGTCTCTCTGTCTCTCTCCTTCTCTAGCTTCCCTCTTCTCAATTTCTGGCTGTCTCTATCCAATAAATAAATAAAGATAATTAAAAAAAATTAAAAAAGAGAATATCCAAAAAAAACCCCAAAAACCAAAAAGCCCTAAGCTTTCTGCAGAAGACACTACCTGAAGGTAGCATTCATTTTGTGGTTCATGCTCATACAAACTGAGTGTGATGGACAAAAGGCCATCATTTTAAAGCAGCATTGAACTGTTTGTCATAAGGATGGCTTATTTAAAAAAAAAGGGGCGGGGGTTGGGCAGTAGTGCAGCAGGTTAAGCGCACGTGGCATAAAGCACAAGGACCAGCGTGAGGATCCTGGTTCCAACCTCCTGCTCCCCACCTGCAGGGTAGTTGCTTCACAGGTGGTGAAGCAGGTCTGCAGGTGTCTACCTTTCTCTCCCCTCCTCTGTGCATTTCTCTCTGTCCTATCTAACAACGACGACATCAATAACAGCAGCAATAATAACTACAACAATAAAAAACAAGGGCAACAAAAGGGAAAATAAATAAATATTTTTTAAAAAGTTTATTTACTAATGATAGAGAAGGGAGAGGGAGAGACACCAGAGCATCACTTTGGCACTTGTGGTATCAGAGAGCAAACACAGGAACTCATGATTTTAAGTTCAGAGCTGTAGCCACTACAGTACTGACAAGATTGCTAAGTTGATTTATAAAATCTGGATTCTATATGCAGTAGCCTTTCAGATAAAATAAAGACCACAGAAAAACATAACTATAACCAATCACCTCCTAATGCAGCCCCTACCAACATGAGTAAGGGTCACTGAAAGGCAGCAACATTTTTATATGTGAAGGATGGAAAAGACTGTCCCTGATTGAAAACAAGGATGTGCAGGGAGAGAGAGATGCTATAAAGACAGTTTTGGCTCAGGGCTGGCAAATACCATGGACTTAAGCTGGGTTCCCATTTGAAATTAGGGAAGGTGATTTGGAGGAAGATCTAAAGATGACTAGAAAAGAAAAACAAGGAGTGATAGACTGCTTCTAGATTATTTCAAGATTAGCGCTGAAGCTAAACATCAAAGACTCTATCTTTGTTTTTAGACTCAGTCTTGCATCTCTTAAGCTCCAGACCCTGTGATCTACTCAAGTTTTTCCTAAAACACTCATGTTTCATATTTCAATTTCCAGGGTTAGTATCTCTAAATTCCTTACAGCAAAGTGTCTCTGGAAGGCCTTGGGTCCTCGGTAGGTGTAGTTCCCACAAATTTCACAGTTGTAGTTGATATTCAGGCCGTGAAGTTTATATAGCCAGTAAGGAATGGGCTAAAAGAAACCAGAAAAGGAACAGTATTAGTTGAGTATCTGCTGAGGTTTGCATCTGCTTTCAAAATGGGGAGAAAGATAACAGTGCTGAGACTTACTTTGCCATCCCAGCCAAGAGGCAGGTTTTTGGGATTGTAAATAATTTCATTCTCCTCGTCTTCACTCTCACTCTCACTGATCTGCTCTTCTTCTTCTTCTTCTCGCTCTTCTCCTGTTCTTGCCTGTTTGCGTTGTACATTTTCATGAGTGAGATGCCGCTGTTCCTAAGCGAGGTCCATAAATTAAAAAGGAAAGTCAGAGAAAAACAGCACATAATATCACAACTATTTTACATTCAACTATTTCAAAGTGTTTTAATCAGCATCATCCTTTGGGTTAGTGAACAAATGTGTTTGTGCTAAAAAAAAAACAAAAAAAAAACAGCATATAAGAAGAAAGGAAATTTCCTATAGACATTGCTGACCGCTCATTTCAAAGGATAAGACTCTGTAGGCGGGGAGCTGGGGGCTTGAACCTAGATCCGTGTGCTTTGTACTGTGTGCACTTAACCTGGTGCGCTACCGCCCAGCTCCCCTCTCACCCTCTCTGTCTCTTGCTTCCCTCTTGATTTGTCTCTATCCAATAAATAAGTAAATAAATAAAGATAATAAGACATTAAAAAAGAAAGGCTGTTTTTCGGCAGGACTTCAGAAACACTGACCACCTTCAGGGGCGGCATGCCGCTTTTCCCCTACATTCTCTTTCCTGGAACTGTTTTCCTCTCCTCTTCTTAGTTTTCCTCTCTTAGATATAAGCAATCAGGTCAGATTAGGTCCTTTTCTCCTTTCAACACAACTGGAAGCTCCTTTTCAAAAGCCCATTGAAGAGCAGCTCACAGCCGGCTCTGTAACATTAACATCCCTTCCTCCTCCCTTTTTTTGCCTCCAGGGTTATTGCTGGAGCTCTGCGCAGGAATGCACCGCTCCTGGAGGCTATTCCCCCCCTTTTGTTGCCCTTGTTTTATCGTTGTTGTGGTTATTATGATTCTTGTCATAGATGTCCTTGTTGGGTAGGACAAGAGAGAAATGGAGAGAGGAGGGGAAGACAGAGAGGAGGACAGAACAACAGATATCTGCTTCACCACTTGTGAAGCGACCCCCCTGCAGGTGGGGAGTTGGGGGCTCGAACCGGGATCCTTACTCTGGTCTTTGCGCTCTGCGCCACGTGCACTTAATCTGGTGCACTACTGCACAACCCCCCCCTTTTTTTTTTGCTAGGAGGTGGTGGGTTTCATAGCTTCATGGCTCCAGATCAACTTTTTCGAACAGAGACAGAGGGAAAGACACCACAGCACCAAAACTTCCAATCTGGTGGAGGCCAGGCTTGAACCTTGGTCATGCACATGGCAAACCAAATGCACTATCCAGGCAAATAATTTTACCAGCCCTCCACTAATGTTCTCACTTTACAAGGCAAGTTCGTTTACAGTCCTGTGAACATACAGGTAATGCCTTTACATAAGAAATCCTTCCTGAAAAGCCACTTCCTGGGTCACCACTTGGATATATTCTAGTGCTCAAAGAACCTACACTCTTCTGGACACTATACTGAGAGAATTTAGTCTCTTTTTGTCTTGTCTCATGGAAATTGAACAAGCTTGGGAATATCACTTAGCAATAATCACCTACTTAACAGTCATCTACTGGAGAGAATTCTACTTCCTGTTGAAAAAACCTAATCACATACCCTTTCCCTTCCAATCCTTAAAATAAAATCCTCTGAGTTACTACTTTTAACTCTTAAACCTTGTAGTACTTATAGCTCTTTTACTCACCCCAAGAATCTCCACATATTCATAGATCTGGGCTTCTAGGAAAGCAATGTCTTTGTTCCTCTCAGTGTCTCTGAGAACAAAAAACAGCTTGTATCACTGAAGGGCTCTTCTGTCCAAACCCAAATACATTTATTTCATGATGCATTACAAATTAAACTTAAGTATTGTACCATGATGAGGACAAGGAGATGGCTCATCCAGTAGAGCACAGACATTATCATATAAGAAGACCCAGGTTCAAGCCCCAGGCCACCACATAGGAGTACCACAAAAAGGGGAAACTTAACAAGCAATGAAGCAGTACTGTGGTATAGCTGCCTTTCATGCTCTATCTGGGGGGCACGGGGGCATGGGGAGTTTGCCAGGAATGGTGGAATTGTGCATGTATGAAGCCTCAGTAAAGCCCTGGTGGCAAGGGGGAGAAGGGGGGAGGGGCAGGAGGTGGCACAATGAACAGGCATTAAACTTGGAAGCAGGAGGCACAAAGTTCAATTCCTGGCATCCCATGTGCCAGAGTGATGCTCCGGTTCGTCCCTTCCTTCCTCCTCCCCCACCGTCTTGTGTAAATAATTTTTTTTTAAGTATCATGCTATGAAAACAAATACTCTCTTCAGCTCAGGACTTGCAGACAGATTACAGAGATCAGGCTCAGGGAAATAGCATAGTGGTTATACAAAAATCTCTCAAGCCTGAAGACCTAAGGTCCCAGCTTCAATCCTGTACCACCATAAGCCAAAACTTGAGCAGCACTCTGGTGAAGGGAAAAAAAACAAAGTCCAAAAACTATTTGAAATTCACCAGAGCTCCTTCTCTGATTCCACTCTAAAGGTGAAATCCTTATAAAGGTATTTACATTTCCATCATTAAAATTTTCAAAGAGTGAATTCTGGGGGCTAGGTACTAGTGGCAGATAGGACACACACCTCACCACGCATGGGACCTGGGTTTGAGTTCTTACAGCCCCCAAGAGCCATGTGGACAGTACAGGAGCGTGAGGGAGCTCTGCAGATGGTGGAGCAGCTCACTGCTTTTCCTTCCTCTCCTTTTTTTAAAAAAAATATTTATTTATTCCCTTTTGTTGCCCTTGTTTTATTGTTGTAGTTATTATTATTGCTGTCATTGTTGGATAGGACAGAGAGAAATGGAGAGAGGAGGAGAGAAAGACAGACATCTGCAGACCTTCACGGCCTGTGAAGTGACTCCCCTGCAGGTGGGGAGCCGGGGGCTCCAAGCAGGATCCTTATGACAGTCCTTGCGCTTTGCGCCACGTGCACTTAACCCGCAGCGCTACCGCCTGACTCCCCCTTCCTCTCTCTTCTAAAGATACAATCAGACAAACAACTGTGCCAGAGAAGCTACTCAGTGGAACTGCATACATGTGAAGCCTTCAGCTCATTCATGGTGCTACATTAAAATAAAGAAGGGAGACAGTATAATGGCTATGCAAAAGACTCTCCTGCCTGAGGCTCTGAGATCCCAGGTTCAATCCCTACCACCACCAAAGCTTTACAGTGCTCTGGTCTTTCTTAGAAAAAAAAGTGTGGGGTGATGGGAGTACCCGAGACATGGGACCAATTTCCAACCCTCCTACTGGACACATTACATAAAAATATCTGAGTCCTTATCTGTAAAAAACCAGGATAATTGGGAGTTGGGCGGTAGCACAGCGGGCTAAGCGTACGTGGTGCAAAGCCCAAGGACCCGCGAAAGGACCCCGGGTTCGAGCCCTTGGCTCCCCACCTGCAGGGGAGTTGCTTCACAGGTGGTGAAGCAGGTCTGCAGGTGTCTTTCTCTCCCCTTCTCTTGTCTTCCCCTGCTCTCTCCTATCCAACAACGACATCAATAACTACAACAATAACAAAAAAAGGGCAACAAAGGGGAATAAATAAATAAACCAGGATAACAATTATTTCTCATTGTTGACATGAGAACTAGGAAATAAACCCACAAAATTACCCGATATAAACATGAGACTCAAGAATAGATCCAATTGTCAATGTCAAAAATAAGCTCAGAAAAAAAAAATTGAAACCTGTTCAGTTTTGTAATCTCCATGAACTACTGAGATATTAAGAGTGCAGTTTTAACATTAGAGACCTCACATTCATTCAACCACAAATCATGCTTGGTACATAACAAAAGTGAGAGCACTCTGCCATAAATGGAGGAAAAGAACAGAGTGGTTTCTGAACCAGCGATGGTGATGTAATATGCTTAAACATTTCTATTGTGGTAAAAATTCTGCAGGGAGTAAGTTAAGAGCTATGACCACAAAATATGAGCTCAGACCTACATGGATGCAGAGGTTACACAGGCTCTTGTGCTTAATATGGGCCTCAGATCAAATTGATGGGGTTTACAGTTAATGGTATTTATATACTTTTCCCAGATTTGGGAGCTACTCTCTTCCCTGATCCAGCTTTCTAGTCCTATTTCCAACACTGACACCATCTCCCCTGACAATACCTTTGGCTCACCTGCACATTAGCTGTCAGGTTATTAAACAATTTGTTCTGCTTTGTATCTTTTTTTTTTTTTTTTTTTAAGATTTTATTTATTTATCAGTGAGAAACATAGGAGGAGAGAGAAAGAACCAGGCATTACCATGGTACATGTGCTGCCGGGGATTGAACTCACGACCTCACGCTTGAGAGTCCAATGCTTTATCCACTGCGCCACCTCACTCTGCTTTATATCTTAATGCTTTTCAGCCAACACATTGTAGATGCTATCATAATGCCAACCTGACATCCTTGGGCAGACAACCTCACCAATGTGTCTGGGAACCCCATCTCTCCAGACCCCTGCCCCACTAGGGAAAGATAGAAACAGGCTGGAAGTATGGATCAACTTGCCAACGCCCATGTTCAGCGGAAAAGCAATTACAGAAGCCAGACCTCCCACCTTCTGCATCCATAATGATCCTGAGTCCATACTCCCAGGGGGGATAAAGAATAGGGAACCTGGTGGCTGGGCGGTAGCACAGCAGGTTAAACACACATGGCATGAAGCACAAGGACCAGCCTAAGAATCCCTGGTTTGAGCTCCCAGCTCCCCACCTGCAGGGGGGTCGCTTCACAAGCAGTGAAGCAGATCTACAGGTGTCTTTCTCTCCTGTCTTCCCCTCCTCTCTTGCTTTCTCTGTCCTATCCAATAGAAATGACAATAATAATAACAACAACAAGGGCAACAAAAGGGAAAAAAATAGGCTCCAGGAGCAGTGGATTCATAGTGCAGGCACCCAGCATAACCCTGGAGGCAAAAGGAAAAAAAAAAAAATAGGGAACCTTCCAATGGAGGGAATGGGATACGGAACTCTTGCGGTGTAACTGTACAACTCTTATCCTACCGTCATTATTAAATCAATTTAAAAAAAGTAAACCATATACAAATAAAAGATAAAATACACATTATTTACAAAAAAAAAAATTGTTAAGTGGTGGGGCCCAGGGCGACATGACTCTGGCACATGCACTGCTGGAGATTGACCACAGAACCTTCTGCTCTAGAGTCCAGTATCTTATCCTCTGAACAACCTCCCAGAATTCGAGGAAGACAAAATAATGGTTATCCAAAAGGCATCCACAACTGAGGCTCTACAGTCTCATACTCAAGTCCCTGCATCACTATAAGCAGGAACAAAGCAGTGCTCTGGTGTTCCCCACTCTCTCATTTA
Source organism: Erinaceus europaeus (assembly GCF_950295315.1). Lineage (NCBI taxonomy): Eukaryota > Metazoa > Chordata > Mammalia > Eulipotyphla > Erinaceidae > Erinaceus > Erinaceus europaeus. The sequence goes on along the minus strand of NC_080174.1, from coordinate 69,060,666 downwards.
AAAAAAAAACAAACAAACCCTCAACTACTAAGCCGTGGTCTGGAGAAATAACATAATAGTTACACAAAAAGACTTTCATGCCCAAGCCACCAAAGGTCCCAAGTACAATCCTCTCCAGCATCATTATAAGCCAGAGCTGAGCTTTGGTAAAAATAACCCAAACAAGAAAACTAAATGGGGTAGACTTGGAGGTGGCACTATGGAGAAAGCTTTGGACTCTCAAGACGGCAGTCCAAGATTTGCTCCCTGGCATCACCATGTATCAAAGTGATACTGTAGTTTTTCTTTCTTTCTCCCTGCCCCTTCTCATTAATAAACACATCTTACAAACAAGCAAACAGCCTAAGCAGAAAATGTCACTCACTCACCGCTTGGTACCCTTTGACTTGGGATTTTTGGCAAAAAGGGAAGTATCAAGTGCCTCTAGGGACTTCCCTTTGGTGCTGAACAGTCTCTGGGCTCGCTCTTCTAGGGTCCTAAGAAGGGTAAAGATTACAGGATTACTTTACCATACAACCTTGCTCGTTTCTGCAATCTTGAATAACAGGAAGAATGGCATCAAAGACTCTTAGGAGACAATGCAAACATACAGCAAAAAGGACAGTTCTGAAAGAAAACATCTCTTACCCACCACACTTCAGGCCCAAAGCTAAGAGTGCAGATTTCAATCTGTCTAGACCCAGGGAGGCCAACTCCTATGTAAAAAAAAAAAGAGAGAGAGAGGTCACAATATTAGAATAGATTTTCTGAATTAACAAAGGTTCAATTTTTGGACTATGCAAGTTGGTGTGGTGTGTGGGGTTCCTGAAACTGGGGCATCACCACACATTCTACAGTCAATCTCCCAACAGTAAACTCAAGTTTCCAAAGGACTGATTCAGTGATCAAGTATATATGTGGCCGTATTTTGTTAGTGTTGTATCTGCTCCATAAAAATTCAATATGGTTAATATAGCGGTTGGGGACACAGAGCTCTGGTAGTGGGTGTGCTATGGAATTAGACACTGTAATCTTATCATCTTGTAACCTACTATTAAGCACAAAAAATTGATTTAGTTGGAATCATTTAACAAATTTTCTTTTTATTATCTTTATTTATCTGATAGAGACAGCCAGAAATGGAAAGGTAGGGGGATATAGAGAGGGAAGGAGAAGAGACACTTGCATCCTTGCTTCGCCATTTGCAAAGCTTTCCCCCTGCAGGTGGGGACCGGGGGCTCAAATCTGGGTCCTTGCGCACTGTAATTGTACACTTAACCAGGTGAGCCACCATCCAGCCCCCACTTAACAAATTTTCAAAGCAGTTGGGGAAATGACTGTGCAGACTCTCTATCCTAGGAACAAGTGCCTTATACTATGTCTATGGCATTAGAAACAGGAGAAACCGTTGGTGTACTGCACCAAAGTAAGACTCTGGGTGGGTGTAGGGGAGAGTACAGGTCCAAAAAGGATGGCAGAGGACCTAGTGGGGGTGGTATTGTTATGTGGAAAACTGAGAAATGTTACACATGTACAAACTATTGTATTTACTGTCAAATGTAAAACATTAATCCCCCAATAAAGAAATTAAATAAATGCCTCCTAACAAATAAATATAAAATAATAAATAGAAATATAAAATAAAAAAGAAACAGGAGAAACTTGAGTGGTTCCTCTGTGGAGTAAACAGATGAGATCAATATAATGACTAAAACAATCAAACAAACAAAAACAACATACCTCCCAGGAAGAGAATGCAGAGAGGTCAAGATGGGCTCCAGCATGAGTCAGGGCACTGCTTGTCTCTTTCTGGGGGGAAAAAAAAGGTTTTATGAAAAGATTTAAGACTGAAGGCAATGGGGTCATCTAAATTGCCAGATGCTAGTTGGTCCTTTATTTATATGCATCTATAAAAATGACTCAAGTTTCTACAAGAGCAGAGCAAAAAGCAGATAGTCCATGATGTCCAGAGGGTCCCTGAAAGACTAGGGAAATTCAAGATTATTCCTAGTAATAAAAATATAGACTGAGTGCACACCAGCTTATCAGTTTCAGATTAGTGAATAAGGTGCTAGACTTAGAAGCATGAGGTTCTAAATTTGATCCCTGAAACTCCATGTGACAGTGATGCTCTGGTTCATTCATGCTCCCTCCCTCTTTCTCTCTCTCTCTCTCTCCCCTTCTCTATCTTGTGTTAATAAAGTAAGACAGTTCAACTTCCTGGCATGTTCTCCACCATGTTTCTACTGAAGCTCACCGGCCATCCAGGAAAAGTACCATTATCCCATTTCTTTTCAAAATCAGTCTGAATCTTCCCAAAGAGTTCATTCTGATCTTGCAAGGGCTTCACTCTGTCTGTATAATCCTGAAGGTATTCAAGCAGCATCTCCAGGTATCTACAGACAAACAAGCAACATACAGAGAGCAGATGTTATGCACTGCAAAATATACTTTCATCTTTTTTTATTTGCCTTTTCCCCCCTTTTGTTGCCCTTGTTGTTTTATTGTTGTAGTTATTATTGTTGTTATTGATGTCGTCATTGTTGGATAGGACAGAGAGAAACAGAGAGGGGAGACAGATGGGGGAGAGAAAGATAGACACCTGCAGGCCTGCTTCACTGCCTGTGAAGCGACGCTCCTGCAGGTGGGAAGCCAGGGCTCGAACCAGGATCCTTATGCCGGTGAACCAGGATCCTTATGCCAGTCCTTGTGCTTTGTGCCAAGTGTGCTCAAATCTTTTTTTTTTTTTTTTTTTTAACAGAAGGTCAGACAGAAAGAGACCATAGTATCAAAAGCTTCCTTCTATATGGTGGGACCTAGGCTCAAATTTGGGTTGTGCACATGGCAAAACAACACCCGTGTGAGTTATTTCACTGCACCGTTACATACCATTTTGATTTTGATCTTTTCTATCTCTTTTCATCATAATACAATTCCACAAGAAGGATTTCAGGTATGGGCCAGCTGGTTGCGCACCTGGTTAAATGCTTACATTACAGTGTGGAAGGACCTAGGTTCAAGCCCCTGGTCCCCACTTGCAGGGGAAAGCTTCACGAGTGGTGAAGCAGGGCTGCAGGTGTCTCTATTTCTTTTCCTCTCTATCTCTCTCTCCCCTCTCAATTTGTCTCTATCTAACAATATACAAAAATATTTTTTAAGGGTGGAGGGTAGATAGCATAATGGTTATGCTAACAGACTCTCATGCCTGAAGCTCCAGAGTCCCAGGTTCAATCCCCCACACCACCATAAGCCAGAGCTGAACAGTAAGGATTTCAAGTAAAAAGTTAAAAATGACAAAGACAGTGGTCCGGGAGGTGGCGCAGAGGATAAAGCATTGGACTCTCAAGCATGAGGTCCTGAGTTCAATCCCCAGCCCCACATGTAACAGAGTGATGTCTGGTTCTTTCTCCTTTCTCTCCTCCTATCTTTCTCATCAATAAATAAATGAAATCTTTAAAAAAAAATGAAAAAGACAGGAAATCAGGACTATAGATCACTAAGCAGGAGTATAATAATAAACAAAAATTTTCATGTATATATTAGATCCATGCTCATCTCTCCAGTCATAATCTAAAGAAGTTTAATTTTTCCCATTAAATTCCAAAGACAAAGAGATCCCTTGTTGGAAGACTTTCTTCTGCAATGAGGTAAAGTTAGAAATAATCTGAGTATAGGATCACTGATGGGCCCAACGGTACACATTCTCAAGGCCGGTGTATTACAAATGTCCTGAAACCATTCAATATCCTCATCCTTCATTAAACATAGAAGTCATTCATATGTATCTTTCAGGCAACAAAATTCAGAACTCTGCCTTCAAATTCTCACATTAAATAATCTACTGAAATTTGGTAGAGGTCTAGATGCTAGTAAGGCCTACCTTTTGTACTCTGCATTCTTCCTTTCTTTAGGGATATCAAATAATTGGTCAAAGATGGAGAGGTATGTGATATAATCCAGTTTCTGGGGAGAAAAAAATTTATAAGAGCTCAAATTAGATGTTCATACTAAGTTACAATATAATCTCAAACAAATGATGACATTAAAAAATATTTATTTATTTATTCCCTTCTGTTGCCCTTGTTTTTTATTGTTGTAGTTATTATTGTTGTTACTGATGTCGTTGTTGTTGGATAGGACAGAGAGAAATGGAGAGAGGAGGGGAAGACAGAGAGGGGGAAAGAAAGATAGACACCTGCACACCTGCAGCAACTCCCCTGCAGGTGGGGAGATGGGGGCTTGAACCGGGATCCTTCTGCCAGTCCTTGTGCTTTGCGCCACCTGCGCTTAACCCACTGCGCTACCACCCAACTCCCCAAGACAACTTTTTTTTTTTTAAGATTTTATTTATTTATTAATGAGAAACATAAGAGGAGAGAGAAAAAAACAGGCATCACCCCGGTACATGTGCTGCCGGGGACGGAACTCAGGACCTCATGCTCAAGAGTCCGATGCCCTATCAACTGCACCACCTCCCAGACCACCCGAGACGACTTTTTAAAGGCCCAACTCATATTTGTCTTTTTCTATACTGTCACTTAATTCTTATACTAACTGGGGAAATAATTCCACTAGACTGACATCATCTGTCATACACTTTGTTCAAGACTCCTAGACTCACCACAATGTTAAATAGTCCTTTGTTGGCAGACAGAATTTTTTTTATCTTCCATGTACTTATGTGAGGTTAATAAAGAAACTTGGGTGGCCGGTGCAGTGGTGCATCTGGTTGAGTGCATGTTACAATATGCAAGGACTCAGGTTTGAGCCTTCACATGCAGGGGGAAAGCTCTCCAAGTGGTGAAGCAGAGTTGCAGGTGTCTCTCTCTATCTCCCTATCTCCCCTTTCCCTCTCAATTTCTCACTGTACCTATTCAATAAATAAAGATAATAATAAAAAGGAGAAACTTGATATGTCTAGACCCTTGCCCCCAGCACTGTTCAGCTCAGGCTTGTGTTGCAGGGGATTGAGTGTGAGTCTTGGGAACCTCAGGAATGAGAGTCTGTTTGCATCACCATTATGCTGTCTCTCCCACCCATGTTTAACATTTTTTTCTTACTTTCACAAAAGTAAAATGTGCTTCATGCATTAATAAAATAATTTTTTTTCCCCCGAGATAGAGTGAGAAGGAACACCAAAGCACAGTCCCAGTATTCATAAAGTTCCTCCCAACACTGTCAACAGTATTCCCACATGGAACTGGGGAATGAACCCAAGGACTCACATATGGTAAAGCACATGCTTAATCTAATGAACCATCTCCCAGCCCCAGAGAAAAATTATGAGGGGTCGTGCAGTGGTGCAAGCGGTAAAATACACAAGTTACCATGCTCAAGGACTGGCCCAGGACACAGCCCTTTCTCTCTACCTATAGGGGGGATGTTTCACAGTGGAGCAGGCTGCAGGCATCTCTCTGTTTCCCTCTCTCATACCATTTATCTGTGTCTATAAAGAAAATAATAAAATTATAAATAAATAAAATATACAAATATTCACTGTAGAAGTCTGATTTTCATCTTAAATATTACTTCATTCTAAGAAATTGCATCACCCCAATATTTACATAACAATTACAAAGTACATGAAAGACTATCTTGCCTTATGTCTGGCAGCCTCAGTGGCCTTATGTCTGGCAGAGTCAGTGGCCTGACTCACCCCTACACTCAGAACTTCCTCCCCATTCCAGGTCTTACCTCAGAGGCCTTCAAGTTAATGTATTTGAGGTAACAGTCATGGAGATCAAGGTAACGACCATAACCTTCTTCATCTGTGAACTCTACTAAATCTGGAGGAAAAAAAAAAAAAAGTCAGAGATATCTATGGTTAGATGCTAAAGATTACTTCTTGAAGTTGGCTTTTCAAATGAGTTAATTTCTAAGTTTCCTGAAATGGAAAAGTTCTTTGCCCAAGTATCTTCCTTATGCTCCTGAAGTAAAAAGAACTAAGCTTTCCAAGCTGGTAAATTTGAGTTAGATTAGCTCAGAAAAACTATTTTTCTTTTTTTTTTAAATGGACTTTTAAAAACATTTTTATTATCTTTATTATATAGAAACAAAAATCAAGAGGTAAGGATAGAGAGGGAGAGAGACAGAGAGATATCTGCAGCCCTGCTTCACCACTCACAAAGCTTTCTCCCTGCAGGTGGGGACCAGGGGGCTCAAACCTGGATCCTTGCACATTGTAACATGTGCGTTCAATTAGGTGCGTCACCACCCAGCCCCTAGAAAAACTATTTTCCTTTTCTTTTTTTCAAACTTTCTTTTTTATATATATATTTATTTATTTTCCCTTTTGTTGCCCAGTTTTTTGTTGTCGATGCAGTTATTATTGTTGTTGTTACTGATGTCGTCATTGTTCCATAGGACAGAAAGAAATGGAGAGAGGAGGGGGAGACAGAGGGGGAGTAAAAGATATACACCTGCAGACCTGCTTCACTGCCTGTGAAGCAACTCCCCTGCAGGTGAGGAGCCTGGGGCTCGAACCGGGATTGTTACGCCGGTCCTTACGCTTCGCGCCACGTGCACTTAACCCACTGAGCTACCGCCCAACTCCCAAAAAACTATGTTTCTAAGGCCAGTTTAGGATAACAATGTTGACAGGAAACCTGCAAAGAGAAAAGTCAGTAAGAAAACCCAGCTATAAATCTGTCTGGGTCTCTATTTTCAGGGCTCTGAGAGAAAAACCTTAGTTGTTAATATTCTGTATTTTGCTGGTGCTGGATAGAAATGTTAAAAGGTACTTACTTTGTGCCTCTTCACTTGGATTCTCTCGAGCTTTCAGGAGCTCCTCAAATTCCACTGACATTGGCACACAGATCTGAGGGAAAAGAGAAGCTTACATGGATTTTCCAAGCACAAAAGTCACAATATCACAGAAAATCATGCAAGAAGTAGGACTTTGGATGTTTTCTTTGGTCTTGCCTTTTCTTTTAGGGAGTTTTACTGTTCTCTAGTTACTTTGTTTTCTTCGGCTAAAACATTGTTACAGTAATACAAACAGAAAAGAAAAATTGAAAAAAATCTTCTGGCTTATAGTAGTATGGAGAATTGAACCTGGGACTTTGGAGACTCAGGCATGAGTCTGTTTGCATAACTATTATGCTATCTCCCCCCCCACCTGAAAAATTGGAAAAAAGAAAAAAAAAATCCAGTAGGGAGTCGGGCAGTAGCGCAATGGGTTAAGCACACGTGGTGTAAACCGCAAGGACCGGCGTAAGGATCCTGGTTCGAGCCCCCGGCTCCCCACCTGCATGGGAGTCGCTTCACAGTTGGTGAAGCAGGTCTGCAGGTGTCTATCTTTCTTTCCTTCTCTCTGTCTTCCCCTCCTCTCTCCATTTCTCTCTGTCCTATCTAACAACAACAACATCAGTAACAACAACAATACCTACAGCGACAACAAGGACAACAAAAGGGAAAATAAATAAAATTTCAAAAAAAAAAAAATCAAGTCTTTTCTTTATTCCCAAACTAAGTGGCACAAAGTACAAGGGCAGGCATAAGGATCCCGGTTCAAGCCCCCGGCTCCCCACCTGCAGGGGAGTCGCTTCACAGGCGGTGAAGCAGGTCTGCAGGTGTCGTATCTTTCTCTCCCCGTCTCCCCCTCCTCTCTCCATTTCTCTCTGTCCTATCTAACAACGATTACATCAACAACAACAATAATAGCTACAAAAACAATGAAAAACAACAAGGACAACAAAAGGGAAAATAAACATAAAAATATAAAATAAAATAATCCTTTGGGGCAACTACATACCTCAAAGTAATAGTGCTCAATAACTCTCTGTGATTAGATTTAGACCTAGTAAGCTCAGCAATTTAGTAGATTGGCCTAAAGAAGGCACCTTTCTAATCAAATATTTACTACTTCGACCTTGACACTCTTTCCTCTCCTACTCCCTACTTCACTTCTCTCAATCGCTCTATCTACTCAACTAACTATACAAAAAGAAGTAAGATACATCTCTTAATCTCTTTTGACAACATTATTGGCACCCCTTGATAATCTTTAGAAGAAACACTATATACAGTTGGCCCAGAGATACTGGCAAAAAATATATACAGTTATTGCACCAAAGTAAAAGACTCTGGGGTGGGTGGGTGGGGGGGAGAATACAGGTCCATGAAGGATGATAAATGACATATTGGGGGTTGTATTGTTAAATGGGAAACTGGGGAATGTTATGCATGTACAAACTATTGTATTTACTGTTGAATGTAAAACATTAATTCCCCAATAAATTAAAAAAAATATATATATATAGCAACTAAAGGACATTATCCCATGACATTTATTAGAATCATCAAAAAGTAAAAGCAGGAAAACCTGAGGTTAACTTAGACCCCACTAAAATCCTAGGTATATTTCCTCCCTAACTTGAGGCTAGACCCCACAAACCTAACACTTTACAACAAATGACACTCAATGTTTGGGAAAACAAGTGCAATTTCCAATAGAGGGCAAGGGGATACAGAATTCTGGTGGTGGGAATGGTATGGGATAATAACCATTATCTTATGGCTTTATAAATCGATTTAAATCACTGATTTAAAAAAGAAAGGAAGGAAAAAAAAAAAAAATCTTGAGGCTGAGGTTGGGGCCAGGTGGTGGCATAGCTGGTTGAGCATACTTGTTACAATGTGCAATAACCCGGGTTCCAGCCCCCAGTCCCCACCTGCAGGGGAAAAGCTTTGCAAGTGGTGAAACAGTGCTGCAGATGTCTGTCTTTCTCCTTCTTTATCTTCCCCTTCCCTCTCAATTTATGGCTGTCTCTAGTCAATAAATAAATAACGATTAAAAAAAAACAAGAAAGAAATCTTGAGGTCAAGAGGTGCAACACCCGATAGAGTGCATGTTACAAAGCACAAGAGCCTGGGTTCAGGCCCTGATGTCCACCTGTAGAGGGGAAGCTTTCATGAGTGGTGAAGCAGTGCTGCAGGTGTCTCTCTTTCTTCTCTCCTCTCTCTCTCTCTAATTGCTACCTGGGTTATTGCTGGGGCTTGGTGCAAGATGAATCCACCACTTGCAGTAGCCATGTTTCCTTTTTTTTCTTTCTTCGTTCTTTCCCTCTTCCACCCTCTGATAGGACAGAGAGAAATTCAGAGGAGGAAGAGAGATAGAGACAGAGACAGAGATGCCTGTAATACTTGCTTCACTGCTCCTGACCTTTCCCCAATGAAGGTGGGGAGCAGGGGTTTAAACCTGGGTCCTTGCACATAGTAGCTTGTACACTATCACTATCACCCACCTCCTTTCTCTTTATCTCCCCTTTCCCTTCTCAATTTGTGAAGTGTCCACCTCCCCAGCAGGTAGGGAGTGGGGGCTTGAACCTGGGTCCTTCTCTATGGTATTATTGTGTGTGCCCCTGCCTAGCCCCTGCCTCTTCTTTTGTCTCTATCTTTAACTCTAAAACAAAAACCCAGCAAACTGCCTGAAGCAGCTGAGTCATTATGCAGGCACCAAGCCCCTGGTGGAAGAAAACAAAGAGAAAGAGAGAAAGAAAGGGAGAAAGGAAAGAGAACAGAAATATGTAGTGAGAGAGAGCCTAGACTATGATGTAAGGATGACACAATCTTGACAAACCCAATGGAGAGCTCTGAAACAAAAACTATTCACCAGAAGAATCTCATATTGGGCAGAAATGAGAAAACTAAGTCCTTTGCACTTAGTTGGCTTAAGCAGAGAGGAATCCTGAAAGCACTGACGCTGTAAGCTATCAGTTAACTACGTTCTTTGCACTCTTCATTTCTGAAGGTACCTCTGAGGGAAATTATCTTCAACCTCCTTACAACTTTAGAATGCTCCATGAGTTTGGAGAAAATATCGCCCAAGACCATACCTCATTTGGGTGTTTTCGGTGGAATTCCTTTATTTGCTTGAGTCTATTATAGAATTCAGCAAACTCGTTGGGTCCTGAAATGGCATTAAGTTCCTCCTTTCGTAACCTGCAATTTCAGGAAAATTCCCAAGGACACACAGTATAGGTGAGCTCTTTATCCAGGGATCCTCGGAAACATTTACTCCTAGGCTGACAGTAACTGCCACTTACCCATCCTTGTCATCATACAAATCCCTCAGGTTCCCACTGACCTCCATGTACCTCTGAAAAGCAAACACAAAGCCGTAAGGATGCAGTGATTTGTACAACTACGCAGCTAAGGAGCCTCTCGTCAAATCTCAGGGAAATCTAAAAGGGGAGGGGATTGCTGAAACTCCTGTACTGTCTGTAACCTTTGACAGAAAGTTCTAGTTCTTTTGGTCCAGTTTGTAGACCACCTAAGTGATAATGGTTTGAGAGGTGGTAGAAAGTTCCAGTATTTACATACTACTGGTGCTTACTTTCCCTAAAAAAAAGGTAATATAAGAGTCATAGAAGATTTACCCTTTGGTAAATAGCAATTCCTATCTAAGACCATCAATAACGAAAGGGTAGTTCAAAATGATCTGCTCTACTTGAAAAAAAAACTAGACTGAGGAGTGCACAGGCTAAATAAAACACCACACAACCTCCTTTGAATCTGAACTTACAATGGTTCAAGTACACAATCCTTTCTCCAAAAGTTTGGGACTAGATTCCAGAATTTGGAATTATTAAGTATAAGCTGCTTTTAGTATTACATAGTAATATATCTAGCACAATCTGGAATACATAATCATTATGTAATAAAACAGATACTTTACTTCCTAGGTGGAATAAAGACCATTAAAAAAAAAAAAAAAAAAAAAGCTTCCATCTGCTTAGGTCAGCTTTTGTCAACTATTTACCAAACTTTGTTTCCACAATATTTTGGCTTTGGGAATTTTACTGAGACCAGGGACTTGTACAACTATTACCCCAAAATCTGAAACTCTGGTTAGTTCTTTTCCTTTACCCCAACACACTTCAACAAAGGCAGCAGCAGAGAGCATAATATATAATAAATCTCTGTTGACTCAACTTTATGAAGTATCAAGTCTGATTTTTATTATTATTAAAAAACCTTTTATTTCTTATTTTGTATACAGAGAAATTGAGGGGGGGGGAGACACACCTGCAGCCCTGCTTCACCACTTGTGAAGTTGCCCCTGTGCAGGTGGGGATTTATTATTTTCCTAAAAGCAAGAAATGGGAACTCTTACTAGGCACATGCAGTTCAGTAGGCAAAAAGATACTTTCAGACGGCGCTCCAGAAGCAAACTACAAATTCACAGCATTCCCTCTGCCGAAGAATGAATACCTGCCGTGCTTCAGTCAGACAGACTCCTGACTTTTGCAAAGCCGTGGGGCAGAGCGCTGTGAGCGGGACCCCTTTGCGAGCAAGGTCGAGAGAGCCCCCCACACCCCACCCCGCATCCAGAAAAGCTTGGGAAGCAGCCGAGCACCCCGAGGACCCGCCAAGCACCCCGAGCACCCGCCGAGCACCCCGAGGACCCGCCGAGCACCCCGAGGACCCGCCGAGCACCCCGAGCACCCGCCGAGCACCCCGAGCACCCGCCGAGCACCCCGAGCACCCGCCGAGCACCCCGAGGACCCGCCGAGCACCCCGAGCACCCGCCGAGCACCCCGAGCACCCGCCGAGCACCCCGAGCACCCGCCGAGCACCCCGAGCACCCGCCGAGCACCCCGAGGACCCGCCGAGCACCCCGAGGACCCGCCGAGCACCCCGAGCACCCGCCGAGCACCCCGAGCACCCGCCGAGCACCCCGAGCACCCGCCGAGCACCCCGAGCACCCGCCGAGCACCCCGAGCACCCGCCGAGCACCCCGAGGACCCGCCGCGGCGTCATCCCAGACCGACCCCCCCCGCCCCCGGGAAGCGGACTGCGGGGCGCTCACATCCTGCATGGCCCGTGTGCGGTGGTCCGAGTTGATCTGGTCCCGGAGCTGCAGAAGGCAAACGGGGACACAGGCGCCGTTAGTCGGAGTCGGAGGTGGGAAGGCCGCCCGAGGGCGGCGCGGACCCGCTAGGTCTCTGCCGAGGCCGCGGGGGCGCCGGGTCCCAGAGACGGGGCCGGACCCCGGGAGAGGCAGCGGCTGGGCCGCGGGAGGGTCCGAGGGCCCCCACCAGCGCCCAGCGGTTACACACCGGCAGGGGCCCCACCTCAAACGTGGCTCCTGCCCACGACCCATTCTCTCACCGTGGACTTCTTAGTGAGCATCTCCTTGGCCATGACGTCCATGAGCCGCTCCTTCTCCTCATGGTAGCGCCGCTGCTGCTCCAGGATCGTCTCCATATTCTCGTCGCCGCCGCCGCAGGGCCTCAAGCTGATCCTCCAACACGGCCGGAAACGACTCCTGCCGCCTTGCGCGCCGAGTCCCCACACTGAACCTCCGGCGGCACCAAAATTCCGCGAGCACCGGAAGTGCTTTGGGGACTCAGACAAAGTGAGCACCAGTGGAGAGAGGTAGTCTGTAAACCATCGAAATGGCAACAGTGCCTGCTGCTGGCGGGAGGTGTGGTGCAGGGATGCCGAGTTATTTGCAGGTGCCTCTAGAGGGCAGACAGAAATCCAGGACTTGTGACACCTAGGCTACTTAGGGCTTTCTGGGCTGGCTGGACAGTGTGTGGAGCGAGTATTGAAGTTAATCGACCGAAATTGGAGTCCCTAGCTATCAGTGTGATCTCTTGACAATATTGTTCCCTTCTCCGAATCTCTATATCTTTGTCAGTAAAATGGGGATGGATGATAGTGGGGTTCATTGTTGCCTTTTAAAAAAAGAAAATCACTGACTGGCAAAACAGCTCACTTGGATAGTGCACTGCTTTGCTATGTGCACGACCTAGGTTTGAGCCCAGCTCCCACCGCATGGAGGGAAGCATCGTTGCTGTGGTCTCTTTCACTGTCTCTTTTCCTTTTTGTCTCTATTTTAAAAAGTAGCAGGGGACATATCATAATGTTCATGTCTGAGGCTCTGATATTCCAGGTTTGGTCCCCAGCACCACCATAAGCCAGAGCTGAGTAGTGCTCTGGATAGTGTCTGTCTCTCTCTCAAAAAATAAATTATATATATTTTTTGCCTCCAGGGTTATAGCTGGGGCTCACTGTGTGCACTATAAATCCACTGCTCCATTGCTCCTGGAGGCTACTTTTTTCCCTTTTGTTGCCCTTGTTGTTTATCATTGTTGTTATTATTACTGTTGTTATTGCAGTCGTTATTGGATAGGACAGAGAGAAATGGAGAGAGGAGGGGAAGACAGAGAGGAGGAGAGAAAGATAGACATCTGCAGACCTGCTTCACCTGCATGTGGGAAGCCAGGGGCTCGAAAAATTTTTTTTAACTTTTTTTTATATTTGTTTATTTTCCCTTTTGTTGCCCTTGTTATTTTTCATCATTGTTGCAGTTATTATTGTTGTTGTTATTGATGTCATTGGATAGGACAGAGAGAAATCGAGAGAGAGGAGGGGAAGACAGAGAGGGGGAGAGAAAGACACCTGCAGACGTGCTTCACCGCCTGTAAAGCGACTCCCCTGCAGGTGGGGAGCCGGGGGCTTGAACTGGGACGCTTGCATTGGTCCTTGTGCTTCGTGTCACCTGCACTTAACCCGCTGCACTACTGCCTTACTCCCCCCAATTTTTTAAAATTTATTTCTTTATTGGGGAATTAATGTTTTACATTCAACAGTAAATACAATAGTTTGTACAGGCATAACATTCCCCAGTTTCCCATTTAACAATACAACCCCCACTATGTCATTTATCATCCTTCATGGACATGTATTCTCCCCACCCACCTAGCCACCCCAGAGTCTTTTATTTTGGTACAATATGCCAATTCCATTTCAGGTTCTACTTGTGTTTTCTTTTCTGATCTTGTTTTTCAACTTTGGCCTGAGAGTGAGATCATCCCATATTCATCCTTCTGTTTCTGACTTATTTCACTCAACATGATTTTTTTCAAGGTCCATCCAAGATCGTCTGAAAACGGTGAAGTCTCCATTTTTTACAGCTGAGTAGTATTCCATTGTGTATATATACCACAACTTGCTCAGCCACTCATCTGTTGTTGGACACCTGGGCTGCTTCCAGGTTTTGGCTATTACAAATTGTGCTGCCAAGGACATATGTGTACACAGATCTTTTTGGATGGGTGTGTTGGGTTCCTTAGGATATATCCCCAGAAGAGGAATTGCAGGGTCATAGGGTAGGTCCATATCTAGACTTCTGAGAGTTCTCAAGACTGGTCTCCACAGAGGTTGGACCAATTGACATTCCCACCAGCAGTGCAGGAGGGTCCCTTTGACCCCACACCCTCTCTAGCATTGGCTGCTGTTACCTTTTCTGATGTATGACATTCTCACAGGAGTGAAGTGATATCTCATTGTTGTCTTTATTATTATTTTTTAAATAATTTATTTCGTTATTGGGGAATTAATGTTTTACATTCAACAGTAAATACAATAGTTTGTACATGCATAACATTCCCCAGTTTCCCATTTAACAATACAACCCCCACTATGTCATTCATCATCTTTCATGGACCTGTATTCTCCCCACCCACCCACCCACCCCAGAGTCTTTTACTTTGGTGCAATATGCCAATTCCATTTCAGGTTCTACTTGTGTTTTCTTTTCTGATCTTGTTTTTCAACTTCGGCCTGAGAGTGAGATCATCCCATATTCATCCTTCTGTTTCTGACTTATTTCACTCAACATGATTTTTTCAAGGTCCATCCAAGATCGGCTGAAAACGGTGAAGTCACCATTTTTTACAGCTGAGTAGTATTCCATTGTGTATATAGACGACAACTTGCTCAGCCACTCATCTGTTGTTGGACACCTGGGTTGCTTCCAGGTTTTGGCTATTACAAATTGTGCTGCCAAGAACATATGTGTACACAGATCTTTTTGGATGGGTGTGTTGGGTTCCTTAGGATATATCCCCAGGAGGGGAATTGCAGGGTCATAGGGTAGGTCCATTTCTAGCCTTCTGAGAGTTCTCCAGACTGTTCTCCACAGAGGTTGGACCAATTGACATTCCCACCAGCAGTGCAGGAGGGTTCCTTTGACCCCCACACCCTCTCCAGCATTTGCTGCTGTTACCTTTTCTGATGTATGACATTCTCACAGGAGTGAAGTGATATCTCATTGTTGTCTTGATTTGCATTTCTCTGACAATCAGAAACGTGGAGCATTTTTTCATGTGTTTCTCGGCCTTTTGGATCTCTTCTGTGGTGAATATTCTGTCCAAGTCCTCCCCCCCATTTTTGGATGGGGTTATTTGTTGTCTTGTTGTTGAGTCTGGCAAGCTCTTTATATATGTTGTTTATTAAACTCTTATCTGATGTATGGCATGTAAAGATCTTCTCCCATTCTGTGAGGGGTCTCTTGGTTTGGGTAGTGGTTTCTTTTGCTGTGAAGAAGCTTTTTAATTTGATGTAGTCCCATAGGTTTATACTTGCCTTAGTCTTCCTTGTAATTGGATTCGTTTCATTGAAAATGTCTTTAAAATTTATGCGGAAAAGAGTTCTGCCAATATTTTCCTCTAAGTATTTGATAGTTTGTGGTCTAACATCCAAGTCCTTGATCCACTTGGAATTTACTTTTGTATTTGGTTGTTGGTATGCATGAGACCCCTTCTGTTTCATTTGGTTTAAATCCCCCCTGCTTAACACTATTCTATTTACATAACCACTGTTAACAAGTACCACCCTCCCTCCAGGGCATTGGTGGTTCAGTGATAGGATTCTCGCCTGCTCCACCCGCTCCTTGTCACACTCTGATTTTCACCAGTCACTTTTCTCTCCACCCTCTCTATGTCACATCCTGTTTCCACCCTACTTGGCAAGTATATATAAAGACAGCATTGTGACTTTTAGAGTACCTTGAGTTTAGCTTAGCTCTGCTTAGATTGTGCTGCGTCCTGCATGAATAAAGAGATACTGCCTACAGCTCAACCATGAGTCCCAGGTCGTCTGTTACCCGCCCGTGAAGCCAGCCCAGCGAAAACAACATAGCCTGGCGAAAACAATATTTGGTGAAATACAGTGATTCAGTTTCATTCTTCTGCATGTTTCTACCTATTGTTTTCAACACCATTTGTTGAAGAGAATCTGCTTTCCCCATTGAATGGTCTGGGCACCTTTGTCAAAGATTAGATGCCATACGTGTGGGGCCTCATTTCTGGGCTCTCAGAAGTCGAATCCAACAGTACACTTCTTAACAACTTGTGGGTCAAAGAGGAAATCAAGGAAGAAATCAAAATGTTTCGAGAGTTCAATGAAAATGAAGACACAAGCTATCAAAATATTTGGGACACAGCTAAAGCAGTCCTAAGAGGGAAGTTCATAGCTATACAAGCACACATTAGGAAACAAGAAAAGGCACAAATAAACAGCCTGATTGCACATCTTAAAGACCTAGAAGAAGAACAACAAAGGAATCCTAAAGCAACCAGAAGGACAGAAATTACTAAAGTTAGGGCAGAAATAAATAACATTGAAAATAGGAAAACCATACAAAAGATCAACGAAAGTAAATGTTGGTTCTTTGAAAGAGTAAATAAAATCGACAAACCTTTAGCCAGACTCACAAAACAAAAAAGGGAGAAGACCCAAATAAATCGGATAGTAAATGAAAGAGGAGAAATCACAACAGACACTGCAGAAATTCAACATATCATGCGAGGCTTCTATGAACAACTATATGCCACCAAGCTAGAGAACCTGGAAGAAATGAATGATTTCCTAGATACCTACCAACTTCCAAAACTAAGTAAAGAGGAAGTGGATAACATGAACAGGCCCATCACAGCTAATGAAATTAAAACAGTTATCAAAAATCTTCCCAAAAATAAAAGTCCTGGACCAGATGGTTTTACAAATGAATTCTACAAAACTTTCAAAGAAGAACTAATACCTCTACTTTTAAAAGTCTTCCAGAAGATTGAAGACACTGGAATACTCCCTGCCAGCTTCTATGAAGCCAACATCACCCTGATACCAAAAGCAGACAGGGACACAACCAAAAAAGAAAACTACAGACCAATATCTCTGATGAACATAGATGCGAAAATATTGAACAAAATTCTAGCCAACCGGATACAGCAGTATATCAAAAAAATTGTTCATCATGACCAAGTGGGGTTTATCCCAGGCATGCAAGGTTGGTTTAATATACGTAAATCAATCAATGTGATCCACCACATCAACAAAAGCAAGACCAAAAACCACATGGTCATATCAATAGATGCAGAAAAAGCCTTTGACAAAATACAACATCCCTTTATGATCAAAACACTACAAAAAATAGGAATAGATGGAAAATTCCTGAAGATAGTGGAGTCTATATATAGCAAACCTACAGCCAACATCGTACTCAATGGTGAAAAACTGGAAGCATTTCCCCTCAGATCAGGTACCAGACAGGGCTGCCCACTATCACCATTACTATTCAACATAGTGTTGGAAGTTCTTGCCATAGCAATCAGGCAGGAGCAAGGAATTAAAGGGATACAGATTGGAAGAGAAGAAGTCAAACTCTCCTTATTTGCAGATGACATGATAGTATACATGGAAAAACCTAAGGAATCCAGCAAGAAGCTTTTGGAAATCATCAGGCAATACAGTAAGGTGTCAGGCTATAAAATTAACATTCAAAAGTTAGTGGCATTCCTCTATGCAAACACTAAGTTAGAAGAAATTGAAATCCAGAAATCAGTTCCTTTTTCTATAGCAACAAAAACAATAAAATATCTAGGAATAAACCTAACCAAAGAAGTGAAAGACTTGTATACTGAAAATTATGAGTCACTACTCAAAGAAATTGAAAAAGACACAAAGAAGTGGAAAGATATTCCATGTTCATGGGTTGGAAGAATTAACATCATCAAAATGAATATATTACCCAGAGCCATCTACAAATTTAATGCTATCCCCATCAAGATCCCAAGCACATTTTTTAGGAGAATAGAACAAATGCTACAAATGTTTATCTGGAACCAGAAAAGACCTAGAATTGCCAAAACAATCTTGAGAAAAAAAGAACAGAACCGGAGGCATCACACTGCCAGATCTCAAACTGTATTATAGGGCCATTGTCATCAAAACTGCTTGGTACTGGAACATGAACAGACACACTGACCAGTGGAATAGAATTGAGAGCCCAGAAATGAGGCCCCACACGTATGGACATCTAATCTTTGACAAAGGGGCCCAGACTATTATATGGGGGAAGCAGAGTCTCTTCAACAAATGGTGTTGGAAACAATGGGTTGAAACATGCAGAAGAATGAAACTGAATCACTGTATTTCACCAAATACAAAAGTAAATTCCAAGTGGATCAAGGACTTGGATGTTAGACCACAAACTATCAGATACTTAGAGGAAAATATTGGAAGAACTTTTTTCCGCATAAATTTTAAAGACATTTTCAATGAAACGAATCCAATTACAAAGAAGACTAAGGCAAGTATAAACGTATGTGACTACATCAAATTAAAAAGCTTCTTCACAGCAAAAGAAACCACTACCCAAATCAAGAGACCCCTCACAGAATGGGAGAAGATCTTTACATGCCATACATCAGATAAGAGTTTAATAACCAACATATATAAAGAGCTTGCCAGACTCAACAACAAGACAACAAATAACCCCATCCAAAAATGGGGGGAGGACTTGGACAGAATATTCACCACAGAAGAGATCCAAAAGGCCGAGAAACACATGAAAAAATGCTCCAGGTCTCTGATTGTCAGAGAAATGCAAATCAAGACAACAATGAGATATCACTTCACTCCTGTGAGAATGTCACACATCAGAAAAGGTAACAGCAGCAAATGCTGGAGAGGGTGTGGGGGTCAAAGGAACCCTCCTGCACTGCTGGTGGGAATGTCAATTGGTCCAACCTCTGTGGAGAACAGTCTGGAGAACTCTCAGAAGGCTAGAAATGGACCTACCCTATGACCCTGCAATTCCCCTCCTGGGGATATATCCTAAGGAACCCAACACACCCATCCAAAAAGATCTGTGTACACATATGTTCTTGGCAGCACAATTTGTAATAGCCAAAACCTGGAAGCAACCCAGGTGTCCAACAACAGATGAGTGGCTGAGCAAGTTGTGGTATATATACACAATGGAATACTACTCAGTTGTAAAAAATGGAGACTTCACCGTTTTCAGCCGATCTTGGATGGACCTTGAAAAAATCATGTTGAGTGAAATAAGTCAGAAACAGAAGGATGAATACGGGATGATCTCACTCTCAGACCGAAGTTGAAAAACAAGATTAGAAAAGAAAACACAAGTCGAACCTGAAATGGAATTGGAGTATTACACCAAAGTAAAAGACTCTGGGGTGGGTGGTTGGTTGGTTGGGGAGAATACAGGTCCATGAAAGATAATGAATGAAATAGTGGGGGTTGTATTGTTAAATGGGAATCTGGGGAATGTTATGCATTAAAAAAAAAAAAAAGAAGTAGAAACGCAAAGCAGAAATTGACTGAGTTTGGAGTATGGCACCAAAGTAAGAAAGCAGGCTGTTCCGGAGGCGGAGCTACGAGCAGCAGATCGCTTTCTCTCCTCTCCTCTCCTCTCCCAGATCAACTAGGAATACCAAAGGAGACCACCCGGACCGAAACAAGACAGGACTAGAATGACCACAGAAACCCAGTAAATCACCCATGAGTACAAACACGCGTGGCTGGTGACAGAGAGGAGAGAGGGGCCTAAGGAGAGATTAAGTGACTGCTAACAGTTCGACAGTTTGTCAGTGGAGACACCACCTCCAGTCTGCTCCACCAACAAGGGGACAGCTGAAGGGAGGAAAGGACTCCCCAGAGACTCACCAAGTACAACTCTGAGTCCCCATTGCTACTACCCTCAGAATCTGGAGCAGCAACAGGGAGGGACACCAGGGCACAGAGATCTAACCGGGAAACTCAGGAGAAGACCTATACCTCGGTGGCATAGCTGAAGGGCTGTGAAAGTCTCTTTGCATAACCACTGGATTACCTCTGCCACACCCTGCTTTATCTCTTGGTCAGGAGTCATTGATTAAGCCAAGAAGCCTATTGATAGTTTAAAAGCCCTCAGGCTACCATAGCCTACAGGGGGAAAAAAAAAGGCTTTTACACCACTGAACTCCAACTCAGGGTTTGAAAAACCTCTTAACTTATATAAAATGGTTAAAACAACAAGAAAAAATAATGGAGACTCGAACCAGGACAAGAGTCCAGCTAAAAGTCCTCCAGAGGGCAAAGCACAAAACAACGAGTTCAACATCCAAACATTAGCTAAGGAAATAATAACAGGAGTGAGTAAAGAATTTGAAAAAATTATAATCAGAACTGCAGGAACAACAAATGAGAATATGGAAGAAAATTCTAATTATCTCATGGTTATTAGAGAGCTGAAAGCTGAAATTGCTGAGCTAAGAAGGCAACTAGCTGAACAAGTTAAAACAGTATCAGAGCAGGGCAACAAAATAGATGAACTCCAGAAAGCAGTAGAGGGCAGAGAGAATAGAATCAATGAGGCTGAAGACAGAATTAGCAAGATTGAGGATGAATTAGAGACAACTAAAGAAGAAGTAAGAGATCTCAAAAAGAGATTAAGAGATGCTGAAAACAACAACAGAGTCCTATGGGATGACTTCAAAAGAAACAATATACGCATTATTGGCTTATCAGAGGAAGAAAGAGAAGGGGAGGAAGAAAGCGTTCTCCAGGCCATAATAGCTGAAAATTTCTCTAGTCTAGACAACACCAAAGACATAAAGATTCAAGAAGCCCAGAGGGTCCCAAACAGAATTAACCCAGAGCTAAAGACACCAAGACATGTCATACTTAGATTGGAAAGGAATAAGGATAAAGAAAGGATCCTCAAGGCTGCAAGAGAAAAACAAAGAGTCACCTACAAAGGAAAACCCATAAGATTAGCAGCAGACTTCTCCATACAAACACTACAGGCCAGAAGAGAATGGCAAGATATCTATCGAGTGCTCAATGAGAAAGGCTTTCAGCCAAGAATACTATATCCTGCTAGATTGTCATTCAGACTAGATGGAAGCATCAAAACCTTCTCAGACAAGCAACAGTTGAAGGAAGCAACCATCACCAAGCCTGCCCTGAAAGAAGTTCTGAAAGGTCTCCTATAAATAGTCAGACTACCACAAATAGGACATATATCAAAACACTCTAAAACTCTACAAGAATGGCGTTAAAATATCTTCAGTCTTTGATATCAATAAATGTGAATGGCCTGAATTCACCTATTAAAACACACAGAGTAGGAAGATGGATCAGAAAACACAACCCAACAATATGTTGTCTACAGGAAACTCACCTAACGCAACAAGACAAACACAGACTTAAAGTGAAAGGATGGAAAACTATCATTCAAGCCAATGGCCCACAAAAAAGGGCAGGAACAGCTATTCTCATATCTGACATGATAGACTTTAAAATAGATAAAATTTAAAAAGATAGGAATGGACACTACTTAATGCTCAGAGGATCAGTCAATCAAGAGGACTTAACAATTATTAATATCTATGCACCCAATGAGAAGCCATCTAAATACATCAAACTTCTACTGAAAGAGCTACAGCAATATATTAACAGTAACACAATCATAGTAGGGGACTTCAACACCCCACTATCTCAACTTGACAGATCATCCAGGAAGAAAATCAGTAAAGACATAAGGGAGCTAAATGAAGAGATAGATAACCTAGAACTATTGGACATTTTCAGAGTCATTCAGAGCAAGTTGTGGTATATATACACAATGGAATACTACTCAGCTGTAAAAAATGGTGACTTCACTGTTTTCAGCCGATCTTGGATGGACCTTGAAAAAATCATGTTGAGTGAAATAAGTCAGAAACAGAAGGATGAATACGGGATGATCTCACTCTCAGGCCGAAGTTGAAAAACAAGATTAGAAAAGAAAACAGAAGTCGAACATGAAATGGAATTGGAGTATTACACCAAAGTAAAAGACTCTGGGGTGGGTGGGTGGGTGGGGATAATACAGGTCCATGAAAAATGATGAATGAAATAGTGGGGGTTTTATTGCTAAATGGGAATCTGGGGAATGTTATGCATGTAAAAATAAATAAATAAATAAATAAATAAAAAATAAAGTGAAAAAAAAAAAAAAAAGAAACACATACAGTTGAACATCAGTTTTCTTATATTACTTCCTTTGATAACTCAGGAGTGAAAGAGTTGGGAGAGTTGAAGATTTGTCTCCATTCCAAACAAAATTTTTAAAAGGGACTGAGAAGATAGCAGAAAAGTAAGGGAGGGGAAGGCTTATTTAAAAAATTAAAATAAAAAATAACCTGTAGTAACCAGCTTATTCAAGTTCCTACATTAGCCTTCAAGAAGAGATACTTCCTTTCTGGAATAAGCCTGCTGCTCCTCTTGGCTGGCTGAATGTGTTCAGTATGATGTCACTTACAAAGCCAGTCTAGAAGACCACACATAGGTACAGGAGGTAGAAATGCTGTTAGCATTTGTTCTGGCCCTTAATGAAGGCTGTAATTTCTAAGGATCATATATCTTTAGGGAGGATCATATATCTTCTGGGAGTTTGTCCCAGAAAAACCATGAAGTAGGCAAATTCCCCTGGGCATCAGTGAATTCTTTTCCCTTTTTTTTTCCCAGCTGGAGGGAGGGGGGAGGGGGAGGGAAAGGGAGAGAGAGAGGGAAAGGGAGAGGGAGAGTGGAGGGAGAAAGAGAGGAAGGTGCAGAAAAAAAAAAAAAAAAAGAAAGAAAGCAGAAGTACACTAGAGTTTGCAGTGAGTACCTCCCTAATACTTCCTCTCCACTTTTCCAAGCTTTGGGTCCATGATTGCTCAACAATTTGTTTGGCTTTGTATGTTAACTCTCTTTTCAGTCACCAGGTTCCAGGTGTCATCAGGATGCTGGCCAGACTTCCCTGGATTGAAGACCCCACCAATATGTCCTGGAGCTCAGCTTCCCCAGAGACCCACCCTACTAGGGAAAGAGAGAGGCAGACTGGGAGTATGGACCAACCAGTCAACACCCATATTCAGCGGGGAAGCAATTACAGAAGCCAGACCTTCTACCTTCTGCAACCCACAATGACCCTGGGTCCATGCTCCCAGAGGTATAGAGAATGGGAAAGCTATCGAGGGAGGGGGTGGGATATGGAAATTGGGCGGTGGGAATTGTGTGGAGTTGTACCCCTCCTACCCTATGGTTTTGTTAATTAATCCTTTCTTAAATTAAAAAAAAAGTGAAAAAAATAAAAAAATAAAAAAATAAAAATAAATAAAAAGAAAGAAAGCAGAAGTGCATTAGAGTTTGCAGTGAGTACCTCCCTAATACTTCCTCTCCACTTTTCCAAGCTTTGGGTCCATGATTGCTCAACAATTTGTTTGGCTATGTATGTTAACTCTCTTTTCAGTCACCAGGTTCCAGGTGTCATCAGGATGCTGGCCAGACTTCCCTGGATTGAAGACCCCACCAATATGTCCTGGAGCTCAGCTTCCCCAGAGACCCACCCTACTAGGGAAAGAGAGAGACAGACTGGGAGTATGGACCGACCAGTCAACGCCCATGTTCAGCGGGGAAGCAGTTACAGAAGCCAGACCTTCTACCTTCTGCAACCCACAATGACCCTGGGTCCATGCTCCCAGAGGGATAGAGAATGGGAAAGCTATGGGGGAGGGGGTGGGATATGGAGATTGGGCAGTGGGAATTGTGTGGAGTTGTACCCCTCCTACCCTATGGTTTTGTTAATTAATCCTTTCTTAAATAAAAAAAAAAATAATAAAAAAAAAGAAAAAAAAAAAAGAAGTGTACTGTTGAGCTTCCACATTTTGGGACTGTTACTAATCTTTTGTTGATTGATAAGTATTAGTTTAATTCCACTGTGGTCTGAGAAGATGCTTGGGATGATTTCAATGCTCTTGAATTGGCTGATGCCGTCTTTGTGGCCTAACATATGGTCTATCCTTGAGAATGACCCATGTGGTTTTGAGTAAAATGTGTATTCCAGTTTCTTGGGATGAATGACTCTGAAAATGTCCAATAGTTCTAGTTTATCTATCTCTTCATTTAGCTCCCTTATGTCTTTACTGATTTTCTTCCTGGATGATCTGTCAAGTTGAGAGAGTGGGGTGTTGAAGTCCCCTACTATGATTGTGTTACTGTTAATATATTGCTGTAGCTCTTTCAGTAGAAGTTTGATGTATTTAGATGGCTTCTCATTGGGTGCATAGATGTTAATAATTGTTAAGTCCTCTTGATTGACTGATCCTCTGAGCATTAAGTAGTGTCCATTCCTATCTTTTTTAATCTTATCTATTTTAAAGTCTATCATGTCAGATATGAGAATAGCTGTTCCTGCCCTTTTTTGTGGGCCATTGGCTTGAATGATAGTTTTCCATCCTTTCACTTTAAGTCTGTGTTTGTCTTGTTGAGTTAGGTGGGTTTCCTGTCGACAGCATATTGTTGGGTTGTGTTTTCTGATCCATCTTCCTACTCTGTGTGTTTTAATAGGTGAATTCAGACCATTGACATTTATTGATATCAAAGATTGAAGATATTTTAACGCCATTCTTGTAGAGTTTTAGAGTGTTTTGATATATATGTCCTATTTATGGTGGTCTGGTTGTTTATAGGAGACCTTTCAGAACTTCTTTCAGGGCAGGCTTGGTGATGTTTGATTCCTTCAACTGTTGCTTGCCTGAGAAGGTTTTGATGCTTCCATCTAGTTTGAATGACAGTCTAGCAGGATATAGTATTCTTGGCTGAAAGCCTTTCTCATTGAACACTCGATAGATATCTTGCCATTCTCTTCTGGCCTGTAGTGTTTGTATGGAGAAGTCTGCTGCTAATCTTATGGGTTTTCCTTTGTAGGTGTCTCTTTGTTTTTTCTCTTGCAGCCTTCAGGATCCTTTCTTTATCCTTATTCCTTTCCATTCCAAGTATGACATGTCTTGGTATCTTTAGCTCTGGGTTAATTCTGTTTGGGACCCTCTGGGCTTCTTGAATCTTTATGTCTTTGATGTTGTCTAGACTAGAGAAATTTTCAGCTATTATGGCCTGAAAAACGCTTTCTTCCTCTCCTTCTCTTTCTTCCTCTGGTATGCCAATAATGCATATATTGTTTCTTTTGAAGTCATCCCATAGGACTCTGTTGTTGTTTTCAGCATCTCTTAATCTCTTTTTGAGATCTCTTACTTCTTTTTTAGTTGTCTCTAATTCATCCTCGATCTTTAATTCTGTCTTCAGCCTCATAGATTCTATTCTCTCTTCCCTCTACTGTTTTCTGGAGTTCATCTATTTTGTTGCTCTGCTCTGATACTGTTTTAGCTTGTTCAGCTAGTTGCATTCTTAGCTCAGCGATTTCAGCTTTCAGCTCTCTAATAACCACGAGATAATTAGTATTTTCTTCCATATTCTCATTTGTTGTTCCTGCATTTCTGATTACAATTTTTTTCAAATTCTTTACTCACTCCTGTTATTATTTCCTTAGCTAATGTTTGGATGTTGAACTCGTTGTTTTGTGCTTCACCCTCTGGAGGACTTTTAGCTGGACTCTTGTCCTGGTTCGATTCTCCAATTTTTTTTCTTGTTGTTTTAACCATTTCATATAATATGTTATGAGTTCCCTTTATTAGTACTTTTCAAATTATTGATCACTATTGCCTGGATTGACTTGTGTCTAAGTAAGTTAATTAAAGGGTTCACAGTGGTGGAAATTAACAGTTGTTTCAATCCCTGAGTTGGAGCTCAGTGGTTTAAAAGCCTCTTTTTTTTTTTCTTCCCTGTAGGCTAAGGGAGCCTGAGGGCTTTTAAACTATCAATAGGCTTCTTAGCTTAATCACTGACTCCTGACCAAGAGATAAAGCAGGGTGTGGCAGAGATAATCCAGTGGTTATGCAAAGAGACTTTCACAGCCCCTCAGCTATGCCACCGAGGTATAGGTCTTCTCCTGAGTTTCCCGGTTAGATCTCTGTCCCCTGGTGTTCCTCCCTGTCGCTGCTCCAGATTCTGAGGGTAGGAGCAATGGAGACTCAGAGTTGCACTTGGTGAGTCTCTGGGGAGTCCTCTCCTCCCTTCATCTGTCCCCTTGTTGGTGGAGCAGACTGGAGGTGGTGTCTCCACTGATAAACTGCTGAACTGTTAGCAGTCACTTAATCTCTCCTTAGGCTCCTCTCTCCTCTCTGTCACCAGCCACACATGTTTGTACTCACCAGTGATTTACTGGGTTCCTGCGGTCATTCTAGTCCTGTCTTGTTGTGGTCCCGGGTGGTCTCCTTTGGTATTCCTAGTTGATCAGGGAGAGGAGAGGAGAGGAGAGGAGAGGAGAGGAGAGGAGAGGAGGGGAGAGGAGGGAAAGCGATCTGCTGCTTGTAGCTCCGCCTCCGGAAGTCTAATTTGACTCCCGAAAAAATTTTTTTTCCTTTTATTTATTTATTTATTTATTGGGGAATTAATGTTTTACATTCAACAGTAAGTACAATAGTTTGTACATGCATAACATTCCCCAGTTTCCCATATAACAATACAAACCCCACTAGGTCCTCTGAATCCTTCTTGGACCTGTATTCTCTCCACCCACGAAAAAAAATTTTTTAAAGAAAGAAAGAAATTTACATGTGCTCAGAAACAGAATGATGAATATGGGATGATCTCACTCTCAGGCAGAAGTTGCAAAACAAGATCAGAAAAGAAAACACAAGTAGAACCTAAAATGGAATTGGTATATTGCACTAAAGTAAAAGACTCTGGGGTGGGTGGGTGGGTGGGGAGAATACAGGTCCATGAAGGATGATAAATGACATAGTGGGAGTTGTATTGTTAAATGGGAAACTGGGGAATGTTATGCATGTACAAACTATTGTATTTACTGTTGAATGTAAAACATTAATTCCCAATAAAGAAATAAATTAAAAAAAAAGAAATTTACATGTGCTAAAAACTGACTAAATAAAATATTGTATATCCAAGCAGTGAAATGTATACTGTTGTTTAAAAATAAATTATATATGTCCACTTCTATTTTTTTAATATTTATTTTATTCACTTTTGTTGCCCTTGTTTTATTGTTGTAGTTATTATTGTCATCATTGTTGGATAGGACAGAGAGAAATGGAGAGAGGAGGGAAGACAGAGAAGGGGAGAAAAAGATTGACACTTGCAGACCTACTTCACCACTTGTAAAGTGACTCCCCTGCAGGTGGGGAGGTGGGGGGCTCAAACTGGGTTCCTTACACTTCATGCCACCTGCATTTTGCGCCACGTGTGCTTAACCCGCTGCAATACTGCTCGACTCCCACACTTTTTTTTTTTTTAACCAGAGCACTGTTCAGCTCTGGCTTATGGTGGTGCGGGGATTGAACCTGGGACTTTGGAGCCTCAGGCATGAGAGTCTGTTTGCATAACCATTATGCTATCTACCCTTCGCCTTTTTTTTGTTTTTTTTTACCAGAGTACTGCTCAGCTCTGGCTTATGGTGGTGTGGGGGACTGAACCTGGGACTTTGGAGCCTCAGGCATGAGAGTATCTTTGCATAACCACTATGCTATCTACCTCCCACTTCTACTTTAAAAAATTTTTATTATCTTTATTTATTTTATAGAGACAGCCAGAAATCAAGAGGGAGGGAGGAGGTAGAGAGCGAGAGAGAGAGAGAGAGAGAGAGAGAGTGAGACCTGCATCCCTGCTTCACCACTCACAAAGCTTTCCCTCTGCAGGTGAGGACTAGGGGCTTGAACCCAGGTCCTTGCATATTGTAACATGTGCTCAACCAGGTGTTCCACCACCTGGCATATATATATATATATATATATATATATATATATATATATATATATATATATTTCCCTTTTGTTGCCCTTGTTGTTTTATTGTTGTAGTTATTATTATTGTTGTTATTGATGTCATTGTTGTTGGATAGGACAGAGAGAAATGGAGAGAGGAAGACAGAGAAGGGGAGAGAAAGATAGACACCTGCAGACCTGCTTCACTGCCTGTGAAGTGACTCCCCGGAAGGTGGAGAGCCAGGGGCTCAAACCAGGATCCTTATGCTGGTCCTTACACTTTGTGCCACCTGCGCTTAACCTACTGCACTAGTATAGAGAAAGAGAGAGAGATGCTACACAATTTAAGCTTCCTTCATTGTTGTGGGGGCTGGGCACAAATCTGAGTTCCACACCTGGCAAAGTCACACAATATTCAAGTGAGTTATTTCACTGGCCCTATATGTCCTATATTTCTATAATGGAAGTAAATATCCACTTGTTCATAGTAGTAATGTTATTCATAGTCAAGAAAAATGGAATATCACACCCAAATCTATTAACTGGTAAATGGATAAACAAATCGTACTATACTCATACAATAGAACATCAGTCAGCAAAAGAAAATAATGCTACAACATGACTGAACAATGAAAACATCATGCTGAATGTCATGTGTATAGGATATTATGATCGTCTTGACTGATTAAAATACGACATGCATCAACAGTCTAATAATCCTAGCCAATGAAAAAGTGGAGGTCACTGAGACAGAGCATCTCCCCCAACTGGTGGAAAGGTCTGGGCCACTCAGAGCAGCACACCACTGATACAAAGGTGGGGGCAAGAAATACTTGTCAAGTTAAAACAACTACTTGGTTATGAAGACACTGATAAGCGGACCTGCTAGAGAAGCAAGAACAAGTTAACACCTGATCATGAGAGAGGCCATGCCCAAGACAAAGCACAGGTAGTCCAGAGGTGTGAACCTCTGAAATATGGTCAGGTAAATCAGACACTGAATCAGATAAAAACTGAGGTGCCAGGAACCAGGAGGTGGTGCAGTGGATAAAGTGTTGGACCCTCAGACATAAGGTCCTGAGTTTGTCCCCAGAAGTATGTATGCCACAACGATACTTTGCTTCTCTTTCTCTCTCCTCCTTTTCCTCACTCTCATAAAAAAGTAAATAAGTCCAACTGAACGATTGCCACCTCAACATGCTTCACCTCAGACTGTGTCCAGAGATTCACGTGTGGAATGACAACCCTTCAGCTTCATTACTCGGTGAGACCTTTCCTTTTATAGTACACTCTAATTTCATCTCAGGTGGTTCACTTTCTAACAAAATCCCATAACCTAGATATACACCAGTTTCTGTGAGAGAGAGCTTATGTTCACACGTATCCATAAACTACTGCAAAATATATACCTGAAAGCAGAAGTACACTAGAGTTTGCAGTGAGTACCTCCCTAACACTTCCTCTCCACTATTCCAAGCTTTGGGTCCATGATTGCTCAACAATTTGTTTGGCTTTGTATGTTAACTCCCTTTTCAGTCACCAGGTTCCAGATATCATCAGGATGCTGACCAGGCTTCCCTGGATTGAAGACCCCACCAATGTGTCCTGGATCTCAGCTTCCCTAGAGACACACCCTACTAGGGAAAGAGAGAGGCAGACTGGGAGTATGGACCGACCAGTCAACGCCCATGTTCAGCGGGAAAGCAATTACAGAAGCCAGACCTTCCACCTTCTGCAACCCTCAATGACCCTGGGTCCATGCTCCCAGAGGGATAGAGAATGGGAAAGCTATCAGGGGAGGGGGTGGGATATGGAGATTGGGTGGTGGGAATTGTGTTGAGTTGTACCCCTCCTACCTTATGGTTTTGTTAATTAATCCTTTCTTAAATTAAAAAAAAAAAAAGAAAAAAAAAGTAAATAAGTGGGCTAGCAAAATGTTGGGTTGTCAGAGAGAGAAGTCATGCTGTATTTCTCTCTCTCTCTCTCCAGTGTTATTGCTGGGGCTCAGTACCTACTCTACAAATCCACTGCTCCTGTGGCCTTTTTTTTTTTTTTTTTCTCTTTTCCCAGATAGGACAGAGAGAAATTGAGAGGAGAGGAGGGGAAGATAGAGAGGGAGCGGGAAAGATGGACACCTTCAGACCTGCTTCACAGCTTCTGAAGTGCCCTTCCCTGCAGGTGGGGAGCCAGTGGCTGGAACAGGGATCCTTGCATGGGTCCTTATGCTTCTACTATGTGCACTTAACACAGTGTACTCATCCAGTTGTGCCACTGCCTGGCCCCCTATTTTTCTCTTTTTCTATGCAAAATGCATCATTACTTTTCTGACAGCCAAACAGCTTACTTGGATAGTGTGGTCTGCTTTGCCATTGTTTGCAACCTAGGTTCAAACGTGGCTCACACCTCATTTAAGGTAATTTCAGTGCTGTCGTCTCTTTCACTCTTTGCCTCTCTGTCTTCTCTGTGTCTCTCTAAAAAAAAGTAGGGGTCCGGGTAGTGGCTCACCGGGTTGAGTGCACATGTTATAGTGTGCAAGGACCTGGGTTAGAGCCCCGGCGCCCACCTGCAGAAGAAAAGCTTTGTAAGTAGTGAAGCAGTGCTGCAGGTGTCTTTCTGTCCCTCCCCCCCCCCATCTCCTATTCTCTCTAGATTTCTGGCTGTCTCTATCTGATAAATAAATAAATATAGTTGAAAAAAAAGTGGGGTCGGGATCTGGGCAGTAGTGCACGGGGTTAAGCAAACAGTGCAAAGTGCAA